>NW_027503439.1:0-48304 GCF_021521415.1 Bidens hawaiensis
ATACTAGTTTATTAATAATCAAAATTAGTCAATGTCTGCCCGTAAATCTTGACAAAGCGATATAAGATGTCCGTGTGAAACACGGGTTCTTTCAAGTACAAGCCAACTTATATATAATAAAACAAGATTATGTATTAAATCTTAATCTTAAATATATATATATATAAACGAAATTTTCTTAAATTCTCTCAAACCATCAGATTGATTTATTTGTAAATGAATGTTTATCATGCATTTAAATTGAATTCAAGGAGAAGGGTCTCACCAAACCCAGATAGACTTTTAAACGAGTTATAATATCCCATTATATTAAAAATTAATCTCATCGAATATTTTATATGAAAATCTTATAAAATAGGGATATACTAAAAATTAGTATCCGGTTTTTTAAAGATACTATTTGTAATTAAGAAACAATTTTATAGTAAAAAAAACAGGTCATAGATCTCACCAAACCCATATAACTTTTTTAAACCGGGTTATAACATCTCATTTATTTGTGAAACCCTTTCATCATCAAATCTTAAGTATATTAATAACTTCCTTACAATAAATAGAATTTAAAATCCAATAAAATATATTAATATTAGAAATGAATAATATAAAACAATCTCGTATTACATGGAATATAAGCTAGTTATATATATATATATATGATAGCTAAGAAAAGAAGAACATGATTCTAGCCTTCCAAAACAAACCAAAAGAATAAATTTAAATGGTTAGTATGTCGATAAACAAATTTATGATATTATAGCCAATGTATATAATGAAAATTTTTAAAGAAGAAAATATTTTAATTGACTTTTATTTTATATAATTGAAAATACTAAAAAAATAATAATAAAGCAATGTTCCGACAATTTCAATCTCATTTGGCATGTTCTTTTTCTATAGCTAAATTGCTTCATTTTATTACTTAAGGATAAACATAACGTTAAAATATATTAAAAAAAGAAATAAATAAACATTAACACACTTTCTTTATATATACATAAGAATAAGCAGTGGCGAAGCTTGGCTTAACCACAGGGGTGACCGAAGTCACAGACCCAAAAATTTTCGGGTCGATGATTCGGTTCGTGTCGGTGATTCGGGTCTGGTCGGGTCGGATCAAACAATTTGACATTTATATATATAATTTTTCTTCATTTATTCAAACAATTGTTCTTACAATAAAAAAACAAAATAATTTTTTAACCAACAAAGACCTAAAATATTCATAATTATGTGAGAGGAAGGGTGAGTAGGGATAAGCAAATTCGGTATTGATACCGGTACCGATACCAAAATCAGTACAGATTTGGTACCGTCGGGTACCGAATAGATACCAAGGTTTTGAGTATTGGTACCGGTATATCTCAAATTTTACCTTCAATACCGGTATCGAACCGAATATTTGGTATCGGTACCGGCACCGGTATGGTACCGATCTCATCCCTATGGGTGAATACCTAGAAGAAGAATTGCAAAGACCTATAATATTAAAAAAAACAATCTTTTACTATTCGACTACTATTTTGTAACTTTTCTTTATAAATATTGTGAGGTTTTAGAAAAAAAAACAAACGATGGGGTATATTTGGAAAAAATATCAGTAGTAACCGGTAGCATTTTGGAAAAATACATCGGGGGTGACCGCGCTTAATACCTATCAAAATTTTCGAGAAAAATCACGAAATTTAACCTGTTAACGGAGACAACGGCAGTGGCCGGGGCCACCCCTGGTCCCCACATAGCTTCGCCCTTGAGAATAAGGCTATTTTGGGTTGGGTAAATAAAAAAAAGATGAAATAATGACCCACATGGGATCCAAATAACAAAATGGGTATAAAAATATGAGAATGGTTGAGAGAGTGATAAGTGACACATAGTAGTATTCTTTTATTAGAGAGTATAGATATAGACTAATTACATCATATGATATGATGGAGTTGAAACCTTAACGCTATTTACCTATTTACTGCTTGAATCAAAATTTGCATTTTTCTTTTTTATAATTGACCATTTGAAACCAATATCTCAAGTTTAGGTTAAGCATAACAAATTTAATTTTTTCAAAACAATGTTCACATGTTAATGTATAATGTTATTTTGACCCAGTAAAGTACACAAATAGCTTTTTAGGGAAAAACAATACACTAATAGGATCAGGGCCGGCTTAACGAATGTGGTGGCCTAAATCGAAACAAGATTTTGTGGCATTTTAATAATTGTTAAGAAAACAAAATTTGTTTATTACAAGTTTTGAACTCATAACCTATACATTACTTTGAATTTCAATTTACCCATTATAATATATCTCTATATAATGTTTTTTTTACTTTAAGGCCTTAATTAAGTGTGGGCCTGAATCGAGCCACCCCTGAATAGGATATATATATATATATATATATATATATATATATATATATATATAGGGAGAGAATCATGAGAGAACTTCATTTTATATAGAGAACTAATAATGAAGTATTTTTAATTTAATTAAAAAAATATTTTTAATTTTTTTTTCTTTCATCCTTATATGTTGTTATTCTTCATCACAAAAAAAAATAAAAATAAAAAAAATTAACGAGTAATGCATATATGCAATACACCGACTTTTTTTATAACGCATATGTGCAGTAATGTGCATTTTGATATTTGAAATAGTGTTGAATAGCATATATATAGTTGTTTGTATTGTTTATTTGCAATAGTGTTATATTATATACAAAAATTAAAAAAAAACGATACAGTGCATATGTGCATTAGTGTTGTATTACATATATGCGATAATGTGTTTTGCATACAATTATTAGTGTCGTATTTGCATATATTCAATAGTGTGTATTGAATAATGCATTTGTGTTGTATTATATGCAATAAAACACTATTGTATATATGCAATAGGCATTAGTGCATATATGCACTACAGTACTACACCGACAAGCTTTTTTTTTTAGATGAGGAAAGAAAAAAAATAACAAAATAGTTTTTTTTAATATATATATATATATAGAGAGAAAGAGAGAGGATCATGAGAGAACTCCATTTTATAGAGAAAACTAATAATGAAGTATTTTTAATTTAATTAAAAAAAATATTTTTAATTTTTTTTTCTTTCATCCTTCTTATATGTTGTTATTCTTCACCACAAAAAAAATAAAAATAAAAAAAATTAACGAGTAATGCATATATGCAATACACCGACTTTTTTTATAATGCATATGTGCAATAGTGTGCATTTTGATATTTGAAATAGTGTTGAATAGCATATATATAGTTGTTTGTATTGTTTATTTGCAATAGTGTTATATTATATACAAAAATTAAAAAAAAAACGATATAGTGCATATGTGCATTAGTGTTGTATCACATATATGCGATAATGTGTTTTGCATACAATTATTAGTGTCGTATTTGCATATATTCAATAGTGTGTATTGGATAATGCAATTGTGTTGTATTATATGCAATAAAACACTATTGTATATATACAATAGACATCAGTGCACATATGTGCTACAGTACTACACCGACAATTTTTTTTTTAGTATCAATATCATCTTATTAGATGAGGAAAGAAAAAAAATAACAAAATAATTTTTTTAATATATATATATATATATATATATATATATATATATATATATATATATATATATATATATGGAGATGATCATGAGAGAACTCCATTTTATGGAGAGAACTAATAATGAAATATTTTTAATTTAATTAAAAAAATATTTTAAATTTTTTTTTCTTTCATCTTTCTTATATGTTGTTATTCTTCACCACAAAAAAATAAAAATAAAAAAAATTAACGAGTAATGCATATATGCAACACACCGACTTTTTTTATAATGCATATGTGCAATAGTGTGCATTTTGATATTTGAAATAGTGTTGAATAACATATATATAGTTGTTTGTATTGTTTATTTGCAATAGTGTTATATTATATACAAAAATTAAAAAAAAAACGATATATTGCATATGTGCATCAGTGTTGTATTACATATATGCGATAATGTGTTTTGCATACAATTATTAGTGTCGTATTTGCATATATTCAATAGTGTGTATTGGATAATGCAATTGTGTTGTATTATATGCAATAAAACACTATTGTATATATGCAATAGGTATTAGTGCACATATGCACTACAATACTACACCGACAAGTTTTTTTTTTTTTTTGTTTAGTATCAATATCATCTTAATAGATGAGGAAAGAAAAAAAATCACAAAAATAATTTTTTTTAAAATAATTAAAAATAATTATTTACTAGTTCTCTAGTTCTCTCTTTAAGAGGAGTTTTCTCTAGATCCTACCATATATAGGGAGAGGATCTATATATATATGTATAGATCCTATACATATATATATATATACACTAGTTTTTATCCCCCGTATTACGGGGCTGTTTTACATTACCCGTTTTTAATATTTATATATTTTTTTGGGTCAAATTTTATTTATTGTAATGAATATTTATAATATACTAAGAGTTTGATGATAAAAAAGTTTCACAAATAACTAAAATGTTATAACGCGGTTTAAAAGTTATAAGACCCGCTTAATTTTTTTACTATAAAATTGTTTCTTAATTATAAATAATCTTTTTTTAAAATAAAATCGTATAATAATTTTTTGCAAATCTTATTTTATAGGAATTTCACATCAATAATTTAGTGAAAATAATTTTTAATTTAATGAGATGTTATAACCCGTTTAAGGAGTATCTGGGTTTGATAAGACCCATACCCATGAATTCGGGTCAAAGGCATGAGAAGCCTCCCTTTAAAAATCAAGGAAATCTGGTGACTCCGAAAAAAGGGGGAGCGACCACATCACGACACGTAGGATTTTATGTTTTCGTTTATATATATAGGGGTAGGATCTAGAGAGAACTCTTTTTAAAGAAAGAACTAGAGAACTACTAAAAAATTATTTTTAATTATTTTTAAAAAAATATTTTGTGATTTTTTTTTCTTTCTTCCTTCTAAGAAGATGATATTGATACTAAAAAAAAATTGTCGGTGTAGTACTGTAGTGTATATGTGCACTAATGCTTATTTCATATATACAATAGTGTTTTATTGCATATAATACAACATAATTGCATTATCCAATACACACTATTAAATATATGCAAATACGACACTAATAATTGTATGCAAAACACGTTATCGCATATATGTAATACAACACCAATGCACATATGCACTATATCAATTTTTTTTAATTTTTGTATTTAATATAACACTATTGAAAATATACAATACGAACAACTATATATATGTTATTCAACACTATTTCAAATATCAAAATGCACACTATTGCACATATGCATTATAAAAAAAGTCGGTGTATTGCATATATGCATTACTCGTTAATTTTTTTTATTTATTATTATTATTATTTTTTTTAGTGGTGAAGAATAACAACATATAAGAAGGATGAAAGAAAAAAAATTTTAAATTTTTTTTTTTATAATTAAATTAAAAATATTTCATTATTAGTTCTATAGTTCTCTCTATAAAATGGAGTTCTCTCATGATTCTCTCCCTATATATATATATATATATATATATATATATATATATATATATATATATATATATATATATGGTTGCTTTTATAACGGGGTTAGTCAAATGGATAAAAAGGGCATTCAACCTCATCTCGACTTATGTCTTTAACATTTTACATTCATAAAACTCGATTTGTAGTTATATTAATCTACCCAACACAATCACACCCATAAATCACTTTAGAAGTTTTTTTGTCAAACTATGACAAATTAAGAAGCACAAGCAAATTCAAAGCGAAATGAAACCGCTAGCTCCCTAGTTAGCAATCTCACTTGCTAGTTGTCACCAAACACGGAGTAGCGTGTCCCATATGGCGGTAATGGTGAAGACAACAGGGATCACGAGCTGGCTTCCGAGTACAGAGAACATTGTAGTTGAAGAGTGACTCCTTGAAGGGGCGGCTTGTGGTAAAGGAGTGAGATGTAGTGACGGTGGCGGTGGTAAAGGAGTTAGATGTAGTAGTGATGGCGGTGGTAAAGGAGCGTGATTTACAGGCGGTGGTGAAGGAGCAAGATTTACCGGCGACGATGAAGGAGCTAGATTTACGGATGGTGGTGGTGGTAAAGGAGTGAGATGTACTTCGAACTTCATGCCACCATTGCAAGACCTTTTGCTACTAATGAAGTAGCGGTCATGGGTAATACTGAGCCGCACTAAATCTCTTCCGTATCCTGCTGTGTAATTGTGAACCGGATGCTCCGCATTGCATGTTTCAAAGTTGGTCTTGTTCACTTCAATTACAGCGTCTTGGTTTCTGTCATACACGAAAACTGCATGGAGAAAAATGTCTATCAATTACCCGTATGGTTCATATAACATGCTCTCTATTTTCTATTGCGTTTCAAAATGGCCGTCCGGATTCCATATATAGGTCGGACGACCGTTTTGACAAAAGAAAAAAATAATCAAAGTTGATTGTGTATGGTCAGATAGGGCGTCCGGTATTGACCAAACATCCTTTCTGACCAATAATTTTTAAACCAATACTTTTACATGTTTGACTTTCTTGGTCAAATTGGTTATGGACTTCCATTTGATAGCGTGAATTCAAATGGGTGTAGGTCTTGCATAGCATGGCCATATAGTATAATCTGAGAAGCAAATTAGTAGATCTTTGAGAGATACTTACATAGCCAGTCTCCGAGGTTGAATGTTTGGTTTTCAGCCCAAAGAGTGTAGTTGACTTCGGAGCTCCATCCCACATTTCCTCCCACGATGAACCGCTTGGCGGAGACTTCCGGTAACATCACTATTAATGTGGTGCAGAATGCCAAAACAACCGCAGTACTGCTGCCGTTGCTCCGCCCCATTGGAGTGTGAAATTAATCGGCTGGCAAGTTTCCAGCAATGCTATGATGGGCATCATTTTATAACAGGAAGTCAACGCATGGGTTGCCTTGGTTGATATTCGTTTTCAAGTTGTAAGTTTTTTACTATTTGTTTAAACATTGATCGACTACTTCATATAATTCTTTAGTCTCACGTTCACGCATTTCTCTTGTTGAAGACCACCATTGTGATGTCAAATACAACATTCTCTTTCATTTGTTTGTGAAAGATCAATCATGCATGTATGTATACCAACATACTTATATAGTTATATGTTTAGAACCAGAGGTGTCAATGTGAGTGGGTTGAGTTGGATTTAGATGATGGGTTATAATGAGTATGGGTCAAGATGGATTTTTAAAATGAAGGGTTAGGATGAGTATGAGTCAAGATGGGTAAAGTTAACCCATCTTGACCCAAGTGAATGTTAAAATGCAAAGGGTTTCAAAAACCCCTAAACAAATATCCAAAAAAATTATTAAAAAAATCGATAACTCAAAATATAAATCAAAAACACAAAATTTAAAATAACTAAAATGTTTCCTCCGTCATTCTTGTTCATAAAAAAAACGGTTTTGCATCGGTTCAGGTTCGATTTTGTCGGTTCGTTTTGTTTTTTTTTCCATTTCAGTCGGTTTCGGTATCTGTTCGATTTCAATGATTTCGGTTTTGATTTCTTGGTTTTTATTCGGTATCATGGGTTTTGTTTAAAAGAAAATTGGATTGGGCTTGCTTTAGTCCATTTTATCCCATAAACAAACTCATTCTAACTAGAGGTGCACAAATCGGGTATTATGAAAAACCGGGTTCGGGTATGGAACCGGGTTCAGGTATAATCGGGTATTGAAAAATCGGGTATTAACAATAATCGGGTCGGGTTCGAGTAGGGTATTGGCTTGAAAAACCATACCCTGTGTACCGGGTTCGGGTAGGGTATTGAACCGGGTATTCAATACTCGGGTATTTGAAGACCCTATTTTCGAGTATTGAAAAAAACCCGTTTTATGGGTTTTGAATACCCTAATTTCCGGGTATTAAAAAAAACTCATTTTCTACAGTTTTCTTCTATTAACAGGTCTGCTTCATTTTTTTATCCTAACTCCATTTTTTTTGCATATAAACTTCAAAGTTCATTCAAACATACATAAACAACTAAACAATGATACAAAAAACATATATTTTATGTGTTTTCAGTTGTTGTTTGTTATATCAAAAGGTGTTGCTCTAAACAAGTATTTATATCATATACGTGCTCCAAAAAGATCCGTTGGAGAACGACTATAGATCTGTGGACAGCCACACAAAAACATGTGCATAAACACTAATATCCTAGCATGCAAAAAATCCGGTTCGGGTATGCAAAAAACCCGGGTTTCGGGTATAACTAGAACCGGGTTTCGGGTATAGTTTAAACCGGGTTTCGGGTATACTTAGAACCGGGTTTCGGGTATTATCGGGTTTAGATCGGGTACGGGTTCGGGTTCGGGTTTCAACAATGAAAGTCATACCCTATCCATACCCTACGGGTAGGGTCGGGTATTAAAAACCCAGGTTTTAGAAAAACCGGTTCCGGGTTCGGGTTTTTTGTGCACCTCTAGTTCTAACTCATAATCAAAAGTCACTAGCATTTTCACAACTAGGGGTGAGCAAAAAACAATTCAGTACCGTCAAAACCGAGGAACCGGAACCGAACCGGTGCCTCCGAACTGCTAATGTGTGTACCGGTTCGATTCTCGGTTCTCAGAATTTGCATTAAACGGTTCCAGGCTAGGTTCCGGGTAGGGACGGAACTACAAGAGGGTCAGGAGGGTCCGTTGACCCTCCAGCCGGCCAAATTTAAAGGTTACCGGAGTACTTGGTCAAAAAAGTTTTGTATAGTTGACCCTCTTATTATCCTCCAAAAAGCATTAAGGTTAAAAGAATAAAGAAAAGATGAAGAAAGGTTTTGCGTCGGCGGCGAGTGGAAGTCCGATATTTTGTTGTGTTATTTGAATTGCAGAGAAAACGAAGAAGATAGTGTTTATTGGGCTTGATTGGGCTTTTTAAAAAACCGAGCTCGGCCCACATTGCAATTTAAAAACCTAAAATTTTATTTATTGTATTTTATATTTTCAAGAAAAGTCTTTTCTTTGTTCTATACATGCCTTCTCAAACCTCAAGAAAATCATAATCAATTCTCAAAGTTTCTTCAAAAATATGTGGACATAGGTCCACCTTTTTGCAACCAGTAAAAGTAAGTTTTTTTTTTATTTACCTTTTTATCTTCAATATTAGTAATTGTTATTTTAATTAATAAGTAGAAGTTTAACTGAAGGGTGTATGATTGTCATGTTATATCTTATTCAATACATTCAACTAGATTAGTATTTTATATAATTCTTTTGAACCCAGGTTACTTTGAGAGTAAAATTGTAAATAGATGGGGAAAGACCTAGGTGTTAAAAAAAACCATAATTATTGTCATAATTTTATCTTATTTTTATATGTAGAAAATAGAAATGCACTTGTATTTAGTTAACGAAACCAAACAAGTATCAATAATTTGTTTTAAGTCCAATGAACATAATAACAAAAGGAAAAGTCAAGGAAATTAAGTTCTCCGTTTTGTTTTGTTGAGAAAGAATTTTTTACGAGTGTTGGAAAAGTAGTTTTGCAAAGGTTTTTAAGGTATGGGGCCTCATACGTTACAATTACTGGTCGTCACATCGATTGGTAAAAAATATAGTGATTGATGTACTTTAACGGAAAAATAAACATTTTTATTACGACCCTCCGACTAAAAAGTCACTGGTTCCGGGTAAAACCGGCAGTTCTAGACTTGGAACCGAAGAACCGGAATATTCAAAACGTTTTAAATAAATATACCAATTCCCATATTTATAAAGTAACTTATTAACCAGCATCCATTCAATCATTTTTTTATTAAAATCTTCTTTCTTTACGTTCAAGAACTAGCAACCATGATCAATTTTGATTTAAGCTATCAAGGTAATTTAATATAAAATGATTTGATCTTCCATTAATCTATCGTTGCTAATGATTTATTTAACTTCAACACTTAGGTTTTAATAAAAAATATAACAGATGTTCATGTTGTAATCTAAATTAGTTTTACCGTGAAAGAAGACATATAATTGTATAAACTTGTTTTGCAACTTGCAAAGTTTGCATAACTCATTTGATAAATAAATGATCGAACCGGTTCTAGCCAGAACCGATTAGCGAGTACCGGATTTAGCGGTTCTAGAACCGAACCGGTTTACTATAATAGGTTCCGGTTCTGGTTCTATTTTTCACTCTTTTCGGTTCCGATTCGGTTCTCGCAGTTCTGAACCGTTGCACAGCCCTATTCACAACCCATCTTGACCTCCTTGGAAAATTCTTTTGATTCATCTTAACTCATTCCAATTTTTAAAAAATATCCATACTGATTCAAAACAACTCATTTTGGTTTGTTTTGCCACCCCTATTTAGAACGTTGTGAGAAATATTAATTTGTTCATTAATTCTATAATATTTCACAAATATATATATATATATTTGATTAATGGAATACTACAATGTCTATGTTGTTTCGAAAAGAAGTGTGAATTTAGTACATGATACGAGAGTAGGACATGAGCCTAACATAAAATTTAGAAAACTGACAAAATGTTCATCGTTGAACAACAATTTATAAAAATACGCAAAGAAAAAAATTCCTAACTAACATAGGGATGGCCAATACATATTGAGTTTTTAATCAAAATGGTGTACTTAGAAAAAATATTTATCAATTTGATTGGTGTAGTTCGAAAACTAAATTATGAAAGAGAATTTGTGTTCAAATAGTATTTTAGTATATAAATTTATAATTTTGAAAATGTTACTTCAAGAATTTGGTTTTTATCCAATTAAAATCGTTAGGGGAGAGAAAAATAAGTTTCAAGAAAAATACCCGATTTGAATATAAATAGCTTTCAAACTACACAAAATAGGTAAATACTAATTTTATGTACACCATACCATTATGGTAAAAAAAACTCATAAAATGTTGACACAAATTCTCCTTGGGCGCCGCTAGATTTCGTATGAGTATGCACGGAATATTAAGTAATACCAAGTTGGCAAGATCATATTAAGACACGTTCCACAAATAGGCTACAAAAGGTTACAAAAGTGTGCCACAGCTCCAGTGGCGCCTCACCTTTGGCACTTGAGTAATATTGGTGACTTACGTGACCTTTCTATCTTTGCAATAATGGTAAACCTAAGGTGATGTCTTACCTTCAGCACTTAAGCAATTTTGGTGATCTACACGGCTTCTTATGTTTTCTGTAAAAGGGAAACTTTGCAATAATTGTATGACTGAGGTGGTGCCTCACCTTCGAGCTTAATCTTTAAATACTATTAAAACAATACAATGTGAACACATGCCTTCTTCTAGGCTGTTCACATGTGCAATCCAGTCAGCATGTTTCCATTCTCATGTGTTCTAATATTATGCCACGTGTCGTTTCACACACTATTTAAACCTTAGAATTTTCCACCATAATCATTTTAATCTCTCTCTCTCTCTCTCTCTCTCTCTCTCTCGGCTTACTAAATCCATCATCTACCATCTTCTATATTCCGGTAAAGTAGATCGAGATTAATCGTTTTCCGGTAAGGTTATATATTATACTTTAATGGCCAACAATGTTATATGATTTTCCGACAATGTTATTATTTTTTCCGGCAACATCATATTTTCTTCTGGTTATTGTAGATCTAACCTTTTTATCTTTATTTTCATTGTTAACTGATTTCTTTTAAAATCAGTTTAGGTTCTAAATCAAAAACGGCGATGAAGCTAATATTTTTACGTATTTACGTTATTCCGGTAAGTTTTCCGTTTATGTGTTATACCTATAACAATTGGTGTTTTATATTTATTTGAAGTTTAATATTTTTCCTGTTTTTTTGTTACACATGTTTTTCTTCTAGGTTCTAAATATAAATCAGCTTCTTCCATATTCAGTATCATTATTTCTTTTTTCCAGTAAGACACATTTAAATTATCCGGTTATAAATTATAATTCTAATATTCCATAATATCAATGTTATAACAAAACTTTATTATTTCAGGTAATTTACCCGATTGATTTTAGTTTCTTAATAAAAAACGGAAATACCATGGTTATTATCATTATTTGTTATTTTCCGGTAAGACATTTAAATTTGTCGGTTATAATTTAAATATCAAATGTTCCATAACATCAACATTAATATTTTACTTTATGATTTCAGGTGAATGTCACGAGTCATACAACCTAATTTCAATTTAAATTCGACGAAAAAATCCGAGATACCATGGTCATTCTCACAATTTCGTTTTTCCGGTAACACCTTTAAAATTTCCCGGTTATTAATTATAATTAAAATAATCTACAATATCAATATTAATATTCAATTTTATTATTTCAGGTTATTGTCCCACTCATATTATCTAATTTCACGGATTGAGGATGTGACACCCGGTAATTTCCCAATCCTATAAACTAAGTAATCAACCTAATAATTAGGTGATTGTGAATATTATGCGCGCTATATTAGAATCAGCGCGGGCATGTGTTATGTGCGCCGTGCGCGAGCGCGCTATATTAGAATCAGCGCGGGCATGTGTTATGTGCGCCCTGCGCGAGCGCGCTATGTTAGAGTCAGCGCGGGCACGTTATGTGCGCCCTGCGCGAGCGCGCGATGTAAGAACCAGCGTGGGCATATGTTATATGCGCCATGCGCGAATATTTTGGCTTTATGTTTTCATGTAACTTAACTTTATGTTGTCTAATGGGTTGACCGTCCCGCATGATGCTAAGGCGGGTGCATCCCAAATCGTTTATGCGCGTGCAGAAGGGGAACTAACCTCCCCGCATGGCGGGAACATTGAGAGTTAGTTTGTCTGAAGCTCCAAGATGGAATTGACTTCAACATAACTGATCACTATGTTGAAATACCAAGACCACCTGGAGAATCTACAAATGAAACTCAATGTCCCTGACTGCGAGAAGGTTACGAACCTACCCGCAGCAAAGAAATGTCCTTCACGCAGAAAGCTATGCGCACAAAGTTATACGCGCAGTCTATTCTCCAGATGTAAGGAGATTATTCCCGCCCAAAAGGAAACAGTAGCGTGTTTCAGAGATTTCCACTTTTTAACTGTACACTGACAAAAGCATCTGAAAAAGCATACTGTAACATGAAAAGTCAACTGTCAGCCACCCTACTCTCACCAACCACAGACCTGCATGTCCTGTCCAAATCAAATCAGAATCCACTCCTCCACTTTTAAATAAATAATAATAATTTCCATACTTTATCATCATTACACCTAGATATGAAAAGATTACAATCCCCTAAAGCAAGGGATTGTGTTCCCTGAATCTTGCCTATAAATATGTAACCCAAATTATCACCCAAACACACTTCAAACTTCTCTCTTAAGAACTGCAACCTTTCACTAATCATCTCCCAAGCATCCGTTGTTTTCATTTCCGATCATGTTACTAGGTAAGCCGAGATTATAACCTTGAGATCTACTTTCCAACCCTTATATTCTCCTATTTCTTGATCTTAATATATATACTTCTTGTTATTTAATCGTATTCTAGACCTTCAATTCCGAGGCCAACACCAAGAAAACCCGAATCTCGATTAATCCCTTAACAAAAACCACAGGTGAGTCTCACAGCCCCTATTTTCACTATTTTCACTGTTTTTAAACTGTTTTCGGGGCGAGGGACACGTACTTAAATTACGATTTATCATGGTATACTTACAAGTTATGCGAACGATTGTGTTTAAATTATGTTTCATGATGAGCAATGCAAACGGTTATCTATGGTTTACGATGTACGTGCGCCAGAATTCGAGTAAGTGATCACTTTACCATTGGAACTCTAAGGATAGGGACTGCTGGTTTGATCAACCCACTCGTAGGGGTCGCACCTCTTTGCATGGACGAGTGCCTCGTATGGTCATGGGGCAGTACTACGGGATTGAGCCCGCTCGTAGGGGTCGCACCTCTTTGCATGGACGAGCGCCTTGTTTTCCGGCACAACGTCCGCGCGTAACCCGCGGGACGGTATTATTGATTAGCTCGTAGGGGCAACGCCTCTTTGCATAGACGAGCACGGTTTTTCAGAAATGTCCACGCGCAACCCGCGGGACGGTATTACATTATTTTAGCTCGTAGTGGCAGCGCCACTTTGCATGGACGAGCACGTCCTCCAGAAACGTTCGCGCGTAACCCGCGGAACGGTTCTATCAGAAATATGTTGTCAGATCTATGTTTTCATACGGTTTATCAAGCATATGTTTAGACATAAAATCAGAAATGTGTTTCAATATGATTTTTCGCCAAGACTATGATGCAATACGATTTATCAAGTTACTAAAACTTGTGAACTCACTCAGTTTATACTGATTCAAATGTTTTACGTGTCTTTCAGGAGATAACTAGGTAGCGCATGGAGTCACACTTAGAGCACCTCACGCTGAACATCTAAAACTAGCTTTTTGGAAGATTTTAGTTCTATCCCTTCGATGCGCGTGGTTGTTCCCGCCGCGCAAGGGGATATGGCGTGGAAATCTTCAACAGTTTCTATACTTGGATGTTTTTTTTAAACAATGTAATGTATTTGTATTAAACATTTCATGCGCAATGAAAATCTTACTTTGAATGTTTGCAATGGCCCGTGCTTAATTATCAATCCCCACTCGCGCGCGCCCGGCTGTTTCCGCCGTTCAGGGCCGGGTGTGACAGATTGGTATCAGAGCACTGGTTATAGCAAACTAGGAAAAGAAGTTTTAACCTAGACTATGACCGTTGGGGAATCGCATGAAATATTTTTCAAAGAAAATATTTTCAAAAGAAACTATACACACACTTAGGAACACGGGTCACACAGTGTCTAGTGAATAAAGATAAGAACATTATGTGCTCAGAGTACATGCGCTAAGTTTGATATATTTTCACTCTTTTAAAGCGAGAATGCCTCCAACTAGAGCCAAGGGAATTACCATGACACCCGAGGAACTCGCGGAAATAATCGCGCAAGCGATCGCAACACATGAGGCCAGCAAGGCCGAATCTAGTCAGGGTCGTCAGGAGAACGAGACCCCAGAACCCGAATCAGGAGCCTTGGACAAAGGGTGCTCCTATAAGATATTTATGGCCTGTAGGCCTTGGCCATTCAAGGGTACCGAAGGGGCCATTGGGCTCTACAACTGGATTGACAAGATGGAGACAGTTCTCTCCATTAGCGGATGTAGTGAGAACCAGAAGGTCCTTTACGCGACCTGCATGTTCCAAGAAGCAGCTTCGTCTTGGTGGAAGCTTCAAGTGAAGACCTTGGGGCGAGAAGTTGCTCTTCACAAGACCTGGGAGGAACTGAAGGAAATGTTGATGAGAAAGTTCTGCTCTCGCGCAGAAATTCAGAGTCTGCAACAGGAATTCTGGAACCACACCATGGTAGGAACGGATATCGACGCCTACAACAACCGGTTCAACGAGCTTTGCCAGTTGGTGCCAGACATGGCAAACACGGAGGAAAAGAAGATCGAGAGGTATATCTTTGGGTTACCTCCTGTTGTTAGGGTTCCGCTCAACGCCGCAGCACCTCCAACCTTTGATGAGGCGGTAGCGCGGGCCATCACCCTTACAAGGGATACGGTCCGTGCGGGTATGTTGACTACGCGCGGAATCGAGCAGCGAACCTCTGATCCCAAGAGGAAGTGGAACTCTCACCACCGAGGGTCCGACTCCAAGCAGCCACCGTTCAAGAAGCAAGAAAGCGCAAGGACTTATGCGATTCAGGCCGCGGAGCCACCGCGAAAAGGATACAGCGGGCCTCACCCATGGTGCAGCAAATGCAAGTATCACCACGAGGGTGAATGCGCAAGAATCGAATGCGCCAAATGTGGCAGACCAGGGCACAAGACGATGAATTGCCGTATCAGAGAAGCTGGAGCGAGCGACAACTGCTACGCATGCGGGAAGCCAGGGCATTTTAGTCGGGATTGCCCGCAAAAGGGAAACCAAGCTCGCGGGAGAGCTTTTGTGATCGGCGCGGGCGAAGCTAAAGACGAGCCGAATGTGGTAACCGGTACGTTTTTGCTTAACGGCCATTTTGCATCTGTCTTATTTGATACTGGAGCTGACCTAAGTTTTATATCTGCTGAGTTTAAAGACTCCCTAGGCTTAGCGACCAGTAGGCTAGACACACCTTATACTATAGAACTAGCCAATGGTAGGCAGTTATGCGCGAACGAAAGAACTGAACAATGTGTAATAGTCATGGGAGGTCACGGGTTCAATATTAACTTGTTGCCAATAGACTTGGGAAGTTTTGACATTGTGGTAGGTATGGATTGGTTAGTCGAGAACCACGCGGAAGTTATTTGCCATGAGAAGCAGGTTCGGGTCCCACTGTTGAACGGAGAGACCTTGGTAATTCAAGGGGAAAGAAGGGGAGTTGCGACAAAACTGATTTCGTGCCTAAAGGCGCGCAAGTGCCTAAGGAAAGGGTGCTACTCCTTCCTGGCGCATGTAGTAGAGAAGAAAGGAGATGAGCGAAGAATTGAAGACTTACCAGTAGTGCGCGAATTTCCAGAAGTTTTTCCTGAAGATTTGCCCGGATTACCGCCACCGCGACAAGTCGAATTTCGTATTGATTTAGTCCCAGGAGCTGCGCCAGTAGCTCGAGCGCCTTATCGACTAGCTCCATCTGAGATGCAAGAGCTATCCAATCAGTTACAGGAACTATTGGATAAGGGTTTCATACGCCCAAGCTTTTCACCTTGGGGAGCTCCAGTACTGTTTGTTAAGAAGAAGGATGGTTCGTTCAGAATGTGTATTGACTACAGGGAGCTGAACAAGCTGACAGTCAAGAATCGGTACCCCTTACCGAGGATTGACGACTTATTTGACCAGTTGCAGGGATCCAGTTATTATTCGAAGGTAGACCTACGGTCAGGATACCACCAACTTAGGGTCCATGAGGAAGATGTGCCGAAAACAGCCTTCCGAACTAGATACGGCCATTATGAGTTCTTAGTGATGCCTTTCGGGCTAACTAATGCGCCGGCTGTATTCATGGATTTGATGAACCGCGTGTGCAAACCATACTTGGATAAGTTTGTGATTGTATTTATAGATGATATTCTGATTTACTCTCGGACCAAGGCCGAGCATGAGCAACACCTGAGATTGATTTTGGAATTGTTGAGGAAAGAAAAGTTGTATGCGAAGTTTTCCAAGTGTGAGTTTTGGCTTAGAGAAGTTCACTTTCTCGGTCACGTTGTAAACGAGAAAGGAATACACGTTGATCCTTCCAAAGTCAAGGCCATCGAAAACTGGGAAGCGCCAAATGTCACACCCGGCCCTGAGCGGCGGAAACAGCCGGGCGCGCACGAGTGGGGATTGATAATTAAGCACGGGCCATTGCAAAGCATTCAAAGATTTTTATTGCGCATGAGAAGTTTATTACAAACACATTACATTGTTCAAAGATTACAAAAAGAAACATCCAAGTATAAAACTGAAGATTTCCTCGCCATATCCCCTTGCGCGGCGGGTAACCGTGCGCATCGAGGGGATAAAACCAAAATCTTCCAAAAAGCTTGTTTTAGATGTTCAGCGTGTGGTGCTCTAAGTGTGACTCCATGCGCTACCTAGTTATCTCCTGAAAGACACGTAAAAACATTTGAATCAGTATAAACTGAGTGAGTTCACAAGTTTTAGTAACTTGATAAAATCATTCTGAAACATTTCTTGCAACATCATTAACATCTGCTTGGTAAAATCGTATTAACACAATTCTGACAATATTCTGATAAAAATCGTTCCGCGGGTTACGCGTGAACAAATTCTGGATACGGTACTCGTCTATGTAAGTGGCGCAGCCACTACGAGCTAAAATAACGTAAAACCGTCCCGCGAGTTACGCGCAGACGTTTCTGGAAAACTATGCTCGTCTATGCAAAGAGGCATTGCCCCTACGAGCTAAGGATACTGTCCCGCGGGTTACGCGCGAACAATTCTGAGAAACTGTGCTCGTCCATGCAAAGAGGCATTGCCCCTACGAGCTAAGGATACCGTCCCGCGGGTTACGCGCAGACGTTGTGCCGGAAAACAAGGCGCTCGTCCATGCAAAGAGGCGCGACCCCTACGAGCGGGCTCAACCCCATAGTACTGCCCCATGCCAGGCACTCGTCCATGCAAAGAGGTGCGACCCCTACGAGTGGGCGGATCAAACCAGCAGTCCCTACCCTTAGAGTTCCAATGGTAAAGTGATCACTTACTCGAGTTCTAGCGCACATACATTGAAAACCTTAGATAACCGTTTGCATTGCTCATCATGAAACATATCTTAAACACATAATCGCTTTCATAGCTTGTAAGTATACCATGATAAAACATTATTTAAGTACGTGTCCCTCGCCCCGAAAGCAGTTTAAAAACAGTGAAAACAGTGAAAATAAGGGGCTGTGAGACTCACCTGTGGTTCTTGTTAAGGGATTAATCGAGATTCGGGTTTTCTTGGTGTTGGCCTCGGAATCGAAGGTCTAGAATACGATTAAATAACAAGTATATATATTAAGATCAAGAAATAGGAGAATATAAGGGTTGGATAGTAGGTCTCAAGGTTATATTCTCGGCTTACCTAGTAACAGGATCGGAGCTGGAAACAACGGATGCTTGGGAAAGGATTAGTGCAAGTTTGTAGTTCTTTGAAGTGTGTTTTGGGTGATAATTTAGGCTACAAATTTATAGGCAAACTCAAGGGAACACAATCCCTTGCTTTAGGGGATTGAAATCTTTTCATATTTAAATGTAATGATGATAAAGTATGGAAGTTATTATTATTTACTTAAGAGTGGAGTGGTGGATAAAAGATTTTGATTTGATTTGGACAGAACATGCAGATCTGGGGTTGGTGAGAATAGGGTGGCTGACAGTTGACTTTTCATGTTACAGTGTGCTTTTTCAGGTACTTTTGTCAGTGTACAGTAAAAAGTGGAAAATCTCTGAAACACGCTACTGTTTCCTTTCGGGCGGGAGTAATCTCCTTAACTGGAGAATAGACCAAGTGTTCTGCGCGTATAACTTGGTGCGCATAGCTTTCTGCGTATAGGACATGTCTTTGCTGCGGGTAGGTGCGTAACCTTCTCGCAGTTAGGGACATTTGAGTTTCATTTGTAGATTCTCCAGGTGGTCTTGGTATTTCAACATAGTGATCAGTCATGTTGAAGTCAATTCCATCTTGGAGCTTCAGACAAACTAGCTCTCAACGTTCCCGCCATGCGGGTAGGTTAGTTCCCTTCCGCACGCGCATAAACGATGTAGGATGCACCCGCCTTAGCATCATGCGGGATGGTCAACCCATAGTCAACATAATGTTTAAGTTACATGAAAACATAAAGCCAAATCATTCACGCATGGCGCATATAACATATGCTCACGCTGGTTCTTAACATGGTGCGCTCGCGCAGGTTGCACATAACAACTGCACGCGCTGACTAACACGGCGCGCTCGCGCAGGGCGCACATAACATATGCACGCGCTTAATATTTACAATCACCTAATTATTAGGTTGATTACTTAGCTTATGGGTTTGGGAAATTACCGGTTGTCACATTCTCCCCTCGTTAAACGAATTTCGTCCCGAAATTTAGGAGACGTTGCTGGCAGAAGCCATGTTCTGAAAGAGGTGTGGGTATTTCATGCGCATCTGATCTTCTCTTTCCCAAGTGAATTCAGGCCCACGCCTCGAGTTCCATTGAACCTTTACTAACTTGATTTTGCTCCTGCGTAACTTTTGTTCTTTCCAATCGGTTACTGCTATAGGTTCTTCTACGAAGTGCAGCTGTTTGTCGATGTGAATCTCTTCCAACGGTAAAATCAACGTTTCGTCAGATAAACATTTCTTGAGGTTGGATACATGAAACGTATCATGAACTCCACCGAGTTCGGCGGGTAAACGAAGTTTATAAGCAACCGGACCGATCCTTTCCAGGATCTCGAATGGTCCAATGAAGCGCGGATTTAGCTTTCCTCGCTTACCGAAACGGGGGACTCCCTTCCATGGAGAGACTTTCAAAAGTACTTTATCCCCTACTTGAAACTCCAACGGTTTCCTTCTCATATCAGCATAACTCTTCTGTCTGTCGCGCGCTGTCTTAAGGCGATCCCTTATCTGAAAAATCTTGTCTGTTGTTTCTTGGATCAATTCAGGACCAGTCATTTGCTTGTCACCCACTTCAGCCCAGCACAGTGGGGATCTACACTTGCGCCCATACAAAGCTTCGAACGGCGCAGCCTTGATACTTGTGTGATAGCTATTGTTGTAAGAAAATTCAACCAACGGGAGGTGGGTATCCCAACTACCTCCAAAATCGATCGCGCACGCGCGCAGCATATCTTCCAATGTCTGGATTGTTCGCTCGCTTTGCCCATCCGTTTGAGGATGATAAGCTGTACTCATATCAAGGCGAGTACCTAGAGCTCCTTGTAACGATCTCCAAAACCTTGATGTAAACCGACTATCTCGATCAGAAATGATGGACACTGGGACTCCATGTTTTGAAACTACTTCTCGAATATACAATCGGGCTAACTTTTCCATCTTATCGGTTTCCTTGATCGGTAGGAAGTGCGCTGACTTAGTTAGCCGATCCACAATAACCCATATTGTGTCATAACCCCCAGGTGTCCTTGGCAGTTTGGTGATGAAGTCCATAGAGATTTGTTCCCACTTCCACATGGGAATTTCTGGCTGTTGAAGCAATCCTGATGGTTTCTGATATTCAGCCTTTACCTTCGAACACGTTAGGCACTTACTGACATACGTTGCGATGGCGCCTTTAAGATTGGGCCACCAATACAGTGTTTTAACATCTTGGTACATCTTGTCTGCGCCAGGATGTACGGAATACCGCGTCTTGTGAGCTTCGTTCAATACTTGCTCGCGCAATCCTCCCTTGAGAGGGACCCATATGCGGTTAGCGAAATATAGATTGCCGTTCTCTTTCAGTTCCAAACTCTTAATCATTCCCCCAAGGGCTTCGTTTTTAACAAACTCTGGTTTCAAGGCTTCTTGCTGAGCGTCTCGGATGCGGGTAGAGAGATCTGCGTGAATGGTCAACCTTAGAGCCTTGACTCGTAGCGTTTTTATTCGCTCCTTCCTACTTAGCGCGTCTGCCACCACATTCGCCTTTCCAGGGTGGTATTTTATTTCACAATCATAATCGTTCAACAATTCAACCCATCTTCGTTGCCTCATGTTTAAATCCTTTTGATCAAATATATGTTGAAGGCTCTTGTGATCCGTAAAGATTATACACTTTGTACCATAGAGGTAATGGCGCCAAATTTTTAGCGCGAAGACAACCGCTCCGAGTTCCAGATCATGCGTTGTGTAGTTCTTTTCATTGGTCTTAAGTTGGCGCGAGGCATACGCTATGACTTTGTTTCGCTGCATAAGGACACATCCGAGTCCTTGATGTGAAGCGTCGCAGTAAACGACGATGTCATCTGTCCCCTCGGGCAGAGATAGAATTGGCGCACTACATAACTTCTGCTTCAACATTTGAAACGCTGCTTCCTGGTTTTCGCCCCAAACAAACATCCTGTCTTTCTGAGTTAGCGCGGTCAGAGGTAGAGCTATCTTGGAGAAGTTCTCAATGAAGCGTCGATAGTAGCCAGCTAGTCCAAGGAATTGCCTCACCTCAGTTGGGGTTTTTGGCGCTTCCCAGTTTTCGATGGCCTTGACTTTGGAAGGATCAACATGAATTCCTTTCTCGTTTACAACGTGACCGAGGAAGTGAACTTCTCTAAGCCAAAATTCGCACTTGGAAAACTTCGCATACAACTTTTCTTTCCTTAACAATTCCAAAATCAATCTCAGGTGTTGCTCATGCTCGGCCTTGGTCCGAGAGTAAATCAGAATATCATCTATAAACACAATCACAAACTTGTCCAAGTATGGTTTGCACACACGGTTCATCAGATCCATGAATATAGCCGGCGCATTAGTTAGCCCGAATGGCATCACTAAGAACTCATAATGGCCATATCTAGTTCGGAAGGCTGTCTTTGGCGCGTCTCCCTCATGGACCCTAAGTTGGTGGTATCCTGACCGTAGATCTATCTTCGAATAATAACTGGATCCCTGCAACTGGTCAAATAAGTCGTCAATCCTCGGTAAAGGGTACCGATTTTTGACTGTCAGCTTATTCAGCTCCCTGTAGTCAATACACATCCGGAACGAACCATCCTTCTTCTTTACAAACAGTACTGGAGCTCCCCAAGGTGAAAAGCTTGGGCGTATGAAACCCTTATCCAATAGTTCCTGTAACTGATTGGATAGCTCTTGCATCTCAGATGGAGCTAAGCGATAAGGCGCTCGAGCTACTGGCGCAGCTCCTGGGACCAAATCAATATGAAACTCGACTTGTCGCGGCGGCGGTAATCCGGGCAGATCTTCAGGAAAAACTTCTGGAAATTCGCGCACTACCGGTAAGTCTTCAATTCTTCGCTCATCTTTCTTCTCTACTACATGCGCCAGGAAGGCGTAGCACCCTTTCCTTAGGCACTTACGCGCCTTTAGGCACGAAATCAGTTTCGTCGCAACTCCCTTTCTTTCCCCTTGGATCATCAAAGTTTCTCCGTTCAACAGTGGAATCCGAACCTGCTTCTCATGACAAACAATCTCCGCGAGATTCTCGACCAACCAATCCATACCTACCACAATATCGAAACTTCCCAAATCTATTGGCAACAAGTTTATATTGAACTCATGACCTCCCATGACTATTACACATTGCTCAGTCCTTTCATTCGCGCATAACTGCCTACCATTGGCTAGTTCTATAGTATAAGGTTTGTCTAGCCTACTGGTCGCTAAGCCCAGGGAGTTTTTAAACTCATGGGATATAAAACTTAGGTCAGCGCCAGTATCAAATAAGACAGATGCATAATGATCGTTAAGCAAAAACGTACCGGTTACCACATTCGGCTCTTCCTTTGCTTCACCCGCGCCGATCACAAAAGCTCTCCCGCGAGCTTGGTTTCCTTTCTGTGGGCAATCCCGACTGAAGTGTCCAGGCTTCCCGCATGCGTAGCAGCTGTCGCTCGATCCAGCTTCTCTGATGCGACAATTCATCGCCTTGTGTCCTGGTCTGCCACATTTGGCGCATTCGATTTTTGCGCATTCACCCTCGTGGTGATACTTGCATTTGCTGCACCATGGGCGAGGCCCGCTGTATCCTTTTCTTGATGGTTCCGCGGCTTGAATCGCGTAAACCCTTGTGCTTTCCTGCTTCTTGGGCGGTGGCTGCTTGAAGTCTGACCCTCGGTGGGAGTTCCATTTCCTCTTGGAGTCGGAGGTTCGCTGCTCGTTCAAGCGGGTGGTCAACATACCCGCACGAACCGTATCCCTTGTAAGGGTGATGGCTCGCGCAACCGCCTCGTCAAAGGTCGGAGGTGCGGCGGCGTTGAGCGGGACTCTAACGACAGGAGGTAACCCAAAGATGTACCTCTCGATTTTCTTTTCTTCTGTGTTTGCCATGTCTGGCACCAGCTGGCAAAGCTCGTTGAAACGATTGGTGTAGGCATCGATATCCGTTCCTACCATGGTGTGGTTCCAGAATTCTTGTTGCAAGCTCTGAATTTCTGCGCGAGAGCAGAACTTTCTCATCATCATTTCTTTCAATTCTTCCCAGGTCTTGTGAAGAGCAACTTCTCGCCCCAAAGTCTTTACTTGGAGCTTCCACCAAGACGAAGCTGCTTCTTGGAACATGCAGGTCGCGTAAAGGACCTTCTGGTTTTCACTACATCCGCTGATGGAGAGAACGGTCTCCATCTTGTCAATCCAATTGTAGAGCCCAATGGCTCCTTCGGTGCCTTTGAACAGCCAAGGCCTACAGGCCATGAATGTTTTATAGGAGCATCCTTTGTCCAAGGCTCCTGATTCGGGTTCTGGGGTCTCGTTCTCTTGGCGACCCTGACTAGATTCGGCCTTGCTGGCCTCATGTGTTGCAATCGCCTGCGCGATTATTTCTGCGAGCTCCTCGGGTGTCATGGTAATTCCCTTGGCTCTGGTTGGAGGCATTCTTTTCATAAAAAGAAAATATAACAAACTTAGCGCATGTACTCAGAGCACATAATGTTCTTATCTCTAGACACTGTGACCCGTGTTCCTAAGTGCGTGTGTGATTTTTCTTTTGAACATATTCTTTTGAAAATATTTCATGCGATTCCCCAAAGGTTATAGTCTAGGTTAAAAACTTCTTTTCCTAGTTCGCTATAACCAGTGCTCTGATACCAATCTGTCACACCCCGGCCCTGAGCGGCGGAAACAGCCGGGCGCGCACGAGTGGGGATTGATAATTAAGCACGGGCCATTGCAAAGCATTCAAAGATTTTTATTGCGCATGAGAAGTTTATTACAAACACATTACATTGTTCAAAGATTACAAAAAGAAACATCCAAGTATAAAACTGAAGATTTCCTCGCCATATCCCCTTGCGCGGCGGGTAACCGTGCGCATCGAGGGGATAAAACCAAAATCTTCCAAAAAGCTTGTTTTAGATGTTCAGCGTGTGGTGCTCTAAGTGTGACTCCATGCGCTACCTAGTTATCTCCTGAAAGACACGTAAAAACATTTGAATCAGTATAAACTGAGTGAGTTCACAAGTTTTAGTAACTTGATAAAATCATTCTGAAACATTTCTTGCAACATCATTAACATCTGCTTGGTAAAATCGTATTAACACAATTCTGACAATATTCTGATAAAAATCGTTCCGCGGGTTACGCGTGAACAAATTCTGGATACGGTACTCGTCTATGTAAGTGGCGCAGCCACTACGAGCTAAAATAACGTAAAACCGTCCCGCGAGTTACGCGCAGACGTTTCTGGAAAACTATGCTCGTCTATGCAAAGAGGCATTGCCCCTACGAGCTAAGGATACTGTCCCGCGGGTTACGCGCGAACAATTCTGAGAAACTGTGCTCGTCCATGCAAAGAGGCATTGCCCCTACGAGCTAAGGATACCGTCCCGCGGGTTACGCGCAGACGTTGTGCCGGAAAACAAGGCGCTCGTCCATGCAAAGAGGCGCGACCCCTACGAGCGGGCTCAACCCCATAGTACTGCCCCATGCCAGGCACTCGTCCATGCAAAGAGGTGCGACCCCTACGAGTGGGCGGATCAAACCAGCAGTCCCTACCCTTAGAGTTCCAATGGTAAAGTGATCACTTACTCGAGTTCTAGCGCACATACATTGAAAACCTTAGATAACCGTTTGCATTGCTCATCATGAAACATATCTTAAACACATAATCGCTTTCATAGCTTGTAAGTATACCATGATAAAACATTATTTAAGTACGTGTCCCTCGCCCCGAAAGCAGTTTAAAAACAGTGAAAACAGTGAAAATAAGGGGCTGTGAGACTCACCTGTGGTTCTTGTTAAGGGATTAATCGAGATTCGGGTTTTCTTGGTGTTGGCCTCGGAATCGAAGGTCTAGAATACGATTAAATAACAAGTATATATATTAAGATCAAGAAATAGGAGAATATAAGGGTTGGATAGTAGGTCTCAAGGTTATATTCTCGGCTTACCTAGTAACAGGATCGGAGCTGGAAACAACGGATGCTTGGGAAAGGATTAGTGCAAGTTTGTAGTTCTTTGAAGTGTGTTTTGGGTGATAATTTAGGCTACAAATTTATAGGCAAACTCAAGGGAACACAATCCCTTGCTTTAGGGGATTGAAATCTTTTCATATTTAAATGTAATGATGATAAAGTATGGAAGTTATTATTATTTACTTAAGAGTGGAGTGGTGGATAAAAGATTTTGATTTGATTTGGACAGAACATGCAGATCTGGGGTTGGTGAGAATAGGGTGGCTGACAGTTGACTTTTCATGTTACAGTGTGCTTTTTCAGGTACTTTTGTCAGTGTACAGTAAAAAGTGGAAAATCTCTGAAACACGCTACTGTTTCCTTTCGGGCGGGAGTAATCTCCTTAACTGGAGAATAGACCAAGTGTTCTGTGTGACATCTGCCCTGATCCGACCCGACCCAGGTACCCGTTTCTCTGACCCGATCTCTTTCTTTTATGATTTAATATTTATTTATACTTATATTTTACTTTTAATAATAAAAATATATATTTCCTTCCCGCCCTTAAGCCTTGTTTCCCTCAACTCTTTGCTTGTCCTTTGGTTCTTCCCGCCTAAGGATGTCTGCAGCTCCACGCGCCAGACTCCTTACATGGAAGCCTGCGTGAAGACATCTTGTTCCTGCGATGCGTGAAGAGAACTCTTCTCGCAGCGCGCTAAGAATGCATGTTCTTTCCGCAATGCGCTAAGAATGTATGTTCTTCCCGCGATGCGCTTAGAATTCTAGTTCACGCAGCACGCTAAGGATGCGATTCTTCCCGCAGTGCGCTAAGGGTTGTTGTGCCAGCCTTCGCGCTCGCGCACTCAGCCTTCCCGCGCTTAACCCTTGTATCTTCTGTTTAAATCTAGCCGTTTGCTTTTGTGTTGTCTTATCTTTTGAGCCGTTGACCTAACCCATCTAATGTCTGAATAGTTACTTTCGGCGCAGCATGCGCACCAACCCCATTGGTTGACAGATAAAGTGACTGACATAATCTTTTGAGATCTGCTTTTGCCATGCTTGACCAGTACCTTTATCTGATCCGCCCATGCTTTTTACTGTTCCCTGTCAGCTTTATCTTGCCCCCTGCAGCTGCCATATCTTTTGATATCTTTACTTTTCAGAACTTTTTACCGTTGATATCTTTTCTTTTACTTTTTGAGATCTTTTCCCCTTTTTCTAGGGTTTGTGTCTCCTAGGGTTTTCCTATATATAATAATAATATTTTCATAACACATCACACACAAACACTTAATCTCTCCTGTTCTCTTGCTCCTTGCTCTCTCTGCCGTCTTCCTCTCTGCCTCCGTCTTCCTCCCTGTCCTGCCCTGCTTTTCCGGTAATATATATATATTATATAATAATTTACTTATTAATTATGCTAACTTATTATCAAGACTTAAAACAGATCGTTAAAACAATAATCTTAATTATAGGTTAACTTTGCTTGTTTAAGAGTTGATTCTTGCATATCTTTCACCGCATCGTTTATCAAGTGAGTTATCTCGTATCTAATCCCTTTTTATTTTAAATGCTTTGGGATGTTCATGTGTTCATACAAAACTTGAGTCTTAAACTGTTTATGAACTTAAGTCGCGCAGTATCCCATGTGTTGAGGACGTAGACTTGGCTGTTTATTTGTATGTGTGGATCATTAACCGTCTTGTCGGTCTATTCCGCAGTTTTCATGGTACCATTAGATGAACACGGGAGAACATTCGTTTATGATTTTCTCTTTTGTTTACACATGCACAGTTAGTCTTGTTTGTGAGCTCAATTGTGAGCACTGGCAGTCTTGTCTCTTAGAGTTGGTCCCGATCAGATTACACCCTTGTTGAAAACCAGACATACACATGTTGCGCGCAGATTTATTGTTATCTATGTATTGTATTAAACTTGATTTCTCACCAACACGCAAGTGTTTGACGTTTATTTTAACACATGTTCAGGTTTGCAGTAGCTGTTTTGGAGCTTGTGGACACATAGGACGTTTTTACTTTTGGACCTAGATTAAAATGTATCAAGACAAGTTAATGTTGTTTGAATGTTATAATTTAAAATATATTGATTTATGTTTGATTTATGTTCTATATTTTCCCCGCTGCGCGTGCGCGATAAAATGTGTATTAATAAATATTGACACCAATAGTGTCGCGAGTAATGAAGCAATATGTGGCGCCCCGATGTATAATCCGCCTTTGGTCGGGGTGTTACAGATTGGTATCAGAGCTCGTTGACTTTAGGATAGGTGGTTAGACGTAACGGCCTAGAATACCTAAGAGTCCCTTCTCGCGCATGAGAGAAATCTCATGTTTGCGCGCTTATTGTTAATTACTCGTTATTTATGAATATGCTCGCACTCGCGCAGTATATGATTTTATGTTTTATTTCGCGATATTTCGATTTTGGTTGAATTTCGATTTTTATTGATTTTACTTACATATTCGTTTGTGGGATTTGAAAATCCGAAAAGTCATGGTGATACATGAATAGTTGATTTTCAATTTCCATTTACGATTATGTTCTGAGGTTGGAGACTTGAAAAGTCATGGTGATACATGAATTGTCAACCTCCAATACTCATTTTCTTGTATATTTTATATTGAAGATTGGAAAGTCATGGTGATACATGAATCGTCAATCTCCAATACTCGTTTACTCGTATATTTTAAATTGGGAATTCGGAAAGTCATGGTGATACATGAATTGTCGATTTCTGATTCGAATTTGTTACCTTTATTAAGTCTGCATTTTGGGTCATTTATTTTACTTTAACTTTTGATAGCATCTAACTCCGTGAAACCAAGCTTTATAAAGTTATACTTTGCGATAAAACCAAGATATTAACTAAAATTAAAACTTTTATAGAATGCCTCCGCTATCTCGCCGATTTCAGAGAAGAGAAGCCTCGCGCATGCGTAGACAGCAACGTTCCCAGGAAATGGCCGCCGCAATAGCCCAAGCTTTGAGCCAAAACAATACCAACACCTCGAGTTATAACATTAAGACATTTAATGCGGGTAACCCTCCAAAGTTCACAGGTCTCGAAGGAGCCACCGTGATGCTCCAGTGGCTCGAGAAGATAGAAAACACTTTCCTTCACACCCAATGCCCCTCAGACAGACGAACCCTATATGCTTCCAGTGTCCTGGAATCCAGAGCGCTTACATGGTGGAATGGAGTAGCCCATGCGCGTGGCGCAGAGGCTGCTTCTAGCATGACATGGGAGGAATTCAAGGAAATTCTTACGCGAGAATTCTGCCCTCCCAACGAAGTAAAGCGCCTGGAGGAAGAATTTTGGAACCTGAAGCAATACAGTGGAGAAGCGCGCGAGTACGCGACGCGCTTCCATGAACTAAGCCTGCTTGTCCCTCACCTTGTTACCCCTTCCCGCCGAGCCATAGAGAAATTCCTTGGGAGTCTCCCCATGGAAATTCAAGATTCTGTATGGGCCAGAAACCCAGTAACCCTCCCTGACGCTATTGAGTTGGCCGCTGTGCTCAGCGACAACCATGTCAGAGCAGGAACTCTGTTCCTGCGGGGAACTGAGAAGACCAAAACCACCAAAACTGTCCCTGAACCCGCAGAAACCAAACCAGAACCCTCAAACCGTAACAACCTCAAGCGCAGGCGCAAGGCCTATGCGCTTACCAACCCGCCCATTGTCCAGCAACCCGTTTACCAACCCCCAGTTTACGCGCCTAACCCACTGTCAACCTACCCAGCACCTCCTGTAGTCCATAACTATGCCTTAACCAATCCAGCACTCCCTGCCCCGCCAACTAAGAAACCTTACACAGGAAACCATCCCTTTTGCCCAACCTGTAGATTTCACCACCCAACCCAAACCCCGTGTCGACTTTGTAACCGATGTGGCCGTACTGGTCACACTGCTGAGAACTGTAGAGTCCTTCTCGCCAATCCAATTGCGCCAACACCACCAGTCTACCCGCAGAATCCACAACCAACCTACCAAAACCCACGACCCAGATCGTGCTTTAACTGCGGTGATCCCAGTCATTTCCGGAACGCGTGCCCGAGACTGCAAGTGCAAATCACACAAGCGAATCCGGTGAACCAGATTTCGAACCAAGTGACGCGTGGACGAGCTTTTAACATAACCGCGCACCAAGCGCAAGCGAATAATGACGTAGTTAATGGTACATTTTTACTTAACGGATTTTATGCTTCTGTACTTTTTGATACTGGCGCCGATCGAAGCTTTATCTCTCGCGCCTTCGAGCAGAAGCTTGCGCGACCGCGCAACGATTTAAAAGAAGATTTTTCAGTTGAATTGGCTAATGGTGAAATTATTTTAATTAACTCAGTGATTAAAGATTGTACGCTTAATCTTAACGAAAACGATTTTCTGATCGACCTCATCCCTATGCCTCTTGGAAGCTTTGATGTTATTATTGGTATGGACTGGCTCTCGCATAATCGCGCCGAAGTTATTTGCGCCAAGAAATTGATTCGCCTACCTCGAGAAAATGGTGATCTTTACATTTACGGCGAAAAACCCTCCAGTGGTCTTAAACTTATGTCTTGCGCCGAAGCCCAAAGGCTCATGCGGAAGAAGTATATTGCATTCCTAGCCCATGTGGTTAAGCCTGCTGAAGAGAAGAAGCTTCGCGATATCCCTGTTGTGCGTGATTTCCCTGAAGTTTTTCCTGATGATCTTCCTGGTATCCCTCCCGCTCGTGAAGTCGAGTTCCGTATTGATCTTGTCCCTGGTGCTTCCCCCGTAGCTAAATCTCCTTACCGTCTTGCACCCGCTGAGATGCAAGAATTGGCCAGCCAACTTCAAGAGTTGACTGCTAAAGGATTCATTCGCCCTAGCTCTTCGCCCTGGGGTGCTCCGGTGTTGTTCGTTAAAAAGAAAGATGGATCGTTTCGCATGTGTATTGATTACCGCGAGTTGAACAAACTCACCATTAAAAACCGGTATCCCTTACCGCGTATTGACGACCTCTTTGATCAACTCCAAGGTGCCTCTTGTTTCTCGAAGATTGATCTCCGCTCTGGCTATCACCAGTTGCGCATCCGCGATGAAGATGTTCCGAAGACTGCTTTTCGAACTCGTTATGGCCATTTTGAATTCTTGGTCATGTCCTTCGGTCTAACCAACGCACCCGCCGTTTTCATGGATCTAATGAATCGGGTGTGTAGGCCTTTCTTGGATAAATTCGTGATCGTGTTTATCGATGATGTTCTGGTGTATTCTAAGACCAAGGCCGAGCATGAGCAACATCTTCGGTTGGTGTTGCAGAAGCTTCGAACCAAGCAGCTCTATGCTAAGCTTTCCAAGTGTGAATTCTGGTCTGATGAAGTACAGTTTCTTGGTCATGTTGTAAACAAGATGGGTATTCATGTCGACCCATCCAAGATTGAAGCAATCAAGAACTGGATTACGCCATCCTCTCCTTCTGAGATCCGTTCCTTTCTAGGCTTAGCTGGTTATTACCGGCGCTTTATTTCGAACTTCTCGAAGATCGCTTTGCCTTTAACAGCTCTGACGCACAAAGGTAAACCGTATATTTGGGGCTCGAAGCAAGAAGAAGCCTTTCTGACGCTCAAGCGTTTGTTGTGTAAAGCTCCTGTTCTTGCGCTACCTGAGGGTAATGATGATTTTGTCGTGTATTGCGATGCATCCAACCAAGGTCTTGGTTGTGTTCTTATGCAACGAGGCAAGGTTATCGCTTACGCATCGAGGCAACTTAAGGTTCATGAAAAGAATTATACAACTCACGACCTCGAACTTGGTGCAGTTGTTTTTGCCTTGAAGATCTGGAGACACTACCTTTATGGTACTAAGTGTATCCTCTACACTGACCATAAAAGCCTTCAGCACATCTTTGATCAGAAGGAACTTAACATGAGGCAACGCCGATGGAACGAACTCATCAGCGATTACGATTGTGAGATCCGGTATCATCCTGGTAAGGCTAATGTGGTAGCCGATGCGCTCAGCCGAAAACCCTGCCAACTTAACTGTATCTTGCCGCGCACGCATCTTCACTTTGCGCCGATTCAAAGCAACCTTGAATCGCGTATTCGTGACGCGCAGCGCGCATCCATCAGTAACGGTAACCTTCGCGCCGAGTTAGCGTGTGGCGCGGAAGCGCACTTTGTCCCTAATCTGAGTGGAATTCTCTGCTATCTTAATCGCATCTGGATCCCCTTTGATGAGAATCTTCGCGCTGATATCCTGAGTGAAGCGCACAAATCTCGGTATTCTATTCATCCTGGCGCTGATAAGATGTACAAGGATTTGCGCATAACTTATTGGTGGCCCGGTATGAAAAAGGATATTGCTGTGTTCGTAGCTAAATGCCTGACTTGTTCTAAAGTGAAAGCTGAACACCAACGCCCATCTGGTTTGCTCGAACAACCAGAAATTCCTACGTGGAAATGGGAATGTGTAGCAGTGGACTTTATTACCAAGTTACCTTTGACAGCAAGCAAGCATGATAGCATTTGGGTAATAGTGGATCGATTGACTAAGTCTGCTCACTTCCTGCCCATTCGTGAAAACTACCGTGTTGAGCAACTCGCGCAGCTTTAAGTCAAGGAAATTGTCTGCCGCCATGGTACTCCTTTGAGCATCATATCCGATCGCGATGGCCGTTTTATATCTCGCTTTTGGAAATCTCTCCAATCTGCGCTAGGAACTCGCTTGGACATGAGTACGGCATATCATCCTCAGACTGACGGTCAGTCTGAGCGAACTATTCAAACTCTTGAGGACATGCTCCGATCTTGTGTTCTTGATTTTGGAGGTAATTGGGATTCGCACCTGCCTTTGATTGAGTTCTCTTATAATAACAGCTATCATTCCAGTATCGGTATGGCCCCATTTGAAGCACTTTACGGTCGTAAGTGCCGCTCCCCGATTTGTTGGAGCGAAGTGGGTGAAGCTCAAATCACAGGACCCGAACTTGTTCAAGAGACAACCGATAAAATCGCCAAGATCCGTGATCATCTGCTGACTGCCAGAAGCCGACAGAAGAGTTACGCAGATCGTAGGCGAAAGCCTCTCGAATTTCAAGTTGGTGATCTTGTTCTCCTCAAAGTGTCGCCCTGGAAAGGTGTTGTCCGCTTTGGGAAGAAGGGTAAGCTTGCTCCTCGTTATGTTGGTCCATTCAAGATTCTCGCGCGTGTGGGAAAAGTTGCCTACAGACTTGACCTGCCGCCCGCGCTCAGTAATGTGCATCCAACGTTCCATGTATCCAATCTCAAGAAGTGTTTAGCTGACGAGAACCTTCACATTTCACTCGATGAAGTTCAAGTTGATGAATCTATGCATTTCGTTGAGAAGCCTGTTGAGATTATGGATCGCGAGGTTAAGCAAACCAAGCGCAGTCGTATCCCTATCGTGAAAGTTCGTTGGGAGTCCAAGCGCGGAGCCGAGTTTACATGGGAAAGGGAAGATCAAATGAAGATCAAGTACCCGCACCTGTTCTCTGCGCAACCTACTTCGAGATAAATTTCGGGACGAAATTTCTTAAAGTAGGGGAGACTGTGACATCTGCCCTGATCCGACCCGACCCAGGTACCCGTTTCTCTGACCCGATCTCTTTCTTTTATGATTTAATATTTATTTATACTTATATTTTACTTTTAATAATAAAAATATATATTTCCTTCCCGCCCTTAAGCCTTGTTTCCCTCAACTCTTTGCTTGTCCTTTGGTTCTTCCCGCCTAAGGATGTCTGCAGCTCCACGCGCCAGACTCCTTACATGGAAGCCTGCGTGAAGACATCTTGTTCCTGCGATGCGTGAAGAGAACTCTTCTCGCAGCGCGCTAAGAATGCATGTTCTTTCCGCAATGCGCTAAGAATGTATGTTCTTCCCGCGATGCGCTTAGAATTCTAGTTCACGCAGCACGCTAAGGATGCGATTCTTCCCGCAGTGCGCTAAGGGTTGTTGTGCCAGCCTTCGCGCTCGCGCACTCAGCCTTCCCGCGCTTAACCCTTGTATCTTCTGTTTAAATCTAGCCGTTTGCTTTTGTGTTGTCTTATCTTTTGAGCCGTTGACCTAACCCATCTAATGTCTGAATAGTTACTTTCGGCGCAGCATGCGCACCAACCCCATTGGTTGACAGATAAAGTGACTGACATAATCTTTTGAGATCTGCTTTTGCCATGCTTGACCAGTACCTTTATCTGATCCGCCCATGCTTTTTACTGTTCCCTGTCAGCTTTATCTTGCCCCCTGCAGCTGCCATATCTTTTGATATCTTTACTTTTCAGAACTTTTTACCGTTGATATCTTTTCTTTTACTTTTTGAGATCTTTTCCCCTTTTTCTAGGGTTTGTGTCTCCTAGGGTTTTCCTATATATAATAATAATATTTTCATAACACATCACACACAAACACTTAATCTCTCCTGTTCTCTTGCTCCTTGCTCTCTCTGCCGTCTTCCTCTCTGCCTCCGTCTTCCTCCCTGTCCTGCCCTGCTTTTCCGGTAATATATATATATTATATAATAATTTACTTATTAATTATGCTAACTTATTATCAAGACTTAAAACAGATCGTTAAAACAATAATCTTAATTATAGGTTAACTTTGCTTGTTTAAGAGTTGATTCTTGCATATCTTTCACCGCATCGTTTATCAAGTGAGTTATCTCGTATCTAATCCCTTTTTATTTTAAATGCTTTGGGATGTTCATGTGTTCATACAAAACTTGAGTCTTAAACTGTTTATGAACTTTAGTCGCGCAGTATCCCATGTGTTGAGGACGTAGACTTGGCTGTTTATTTGTATGTGTGGATCATTAACCGTCTTGTCGGTCTATTCCGCAGTTTTCATGGTACCATTAGATGAACACGGGAGAACATTCGTTTATGATTTTCTCTTTTGTTTACACATGCACAGTTAGTCTTGTTTGTGAGCTCAATTGTGAGCACTGGCAGTCTTGTCTCTTAGAGTTGGTCCCGATCAGATTACACCCTTGTTGAAAACCAGACATACACATGTTGCGCGCAGATTTATTGTTATCTATGTATTGTATTAAACTTGATTTCTCACCAACACGCAAGTGTTTGACGTTTATTTTAACACATGTTCAGGTTTGCAGTAGCTGTTTTGGAGCTTGTGGACACATAGGACGTTTTTACTTTTGGACCTAGATTAAAATGTATCAAGACAAGTTAATGTTGTTTGAATGTTATAATTTAAAATATATTGATTTATGTTTGATTTATGTTCTATATTTTCCCCGCTGCGCGTGCGCGATAAAATGTGTATTAATAAATATTGACACCAATAGTGTCGCGAGTAATGAAGCAATATGTGGCGCCCCGATGTATAATCCGCCTTTGGTCGGGGTGTTACATTCTGCGCGTATAACTTGGTGCGCATAGCTTTCTGCGTATAGGACATGTCTTTGCTGCGGGTAGGTGCGTAACCTTCTCGGAGTTAGGGACATTTGAGTTTCATTTGTAGATTCTCCAGGTGGTCTTGGTATTTCAACATAGTGATCAGTCATGTTGAAGTCAATTCCATCTTGGAGCTTCAGACAAACTAGCTCTCAACGTTCCCGCCATGCGGGTAGGTTAGTTCCCTTCCGCACGCGCATAAACGATGTAGGATGCACCCGCCTTAGCATCATGCGGGATGGTCAACCCATAGTCAACATAATGTTTAAGTTACATGAAAACATAAAGCCAAATCATTCACGCATGGCGCATATAACATATGCTCACGCTGGTTCTTAACATGGTGCGCTCGCGCAGGTTGCACATAACAACTGCACGCGCTGACTAACACGGCGCGCTCGCGCAGGGCGCACATAACATATGCACGCGCTTAATATTTACAATCACCTAATTATTAGGTTGATTACTTAGCTTATGGGTTTGGGAAATTACCGGTTGTCACACCAAAAACCCCAACTGAGGTGAGGCAATTCCTAGGACTAGCTGGCTACTATCGACGCTTCATTGAGAACTTCTCCAAGATAGCTCTACCTCTGACCGCGCTAACTCAGAAAGACAAGAAGTTTGTTTGGGGCGAAAATCAGGAAGCGGCATTTCAAATGTTGAAACAGAAGTTATGTAGTGCGCCAATTTTGTCTCTGCCCGAGGGGACGGATGACATCGTCGTTTACTGCGACGCTTCACATCAGGGACTCGGATGTGTCCTTATGCAGCGAGACAAAGTCATAGCGTATGCCTCGCGCCAACTCAAGACCAATGAAAAGAACTACACAACGCATGATCTGGAACTTGGAGCGGTTGTCTTCGCGCTAAAGATTTGGCGCCATTACCTCTATGGTACAAAGTGTATAATCTTTACGGATCACAAGAGCCTTCAACATATATTTGATCAAAAGGATTTAAACATGAGGCAACGAAGATGGGTTGAATTGTTGAATGATTATGATTGTGAAATAAAGTATCACCCTGGAAAGGCGAATGTGGTAGCAGACGCGCTAAGTAGGAAGGAGCGAATAAAAACGCTACGAGTCAAGGCTCTAAAACTGACCATTCGCGCAGAGCTCTCTACCCGCATCCGAGACGCTCAGCAAGAAGCCTTGAAACCAGAGTTTGCTAAAAACGAATCCCTTGGGGGTATGATTAAGAGTTTGGAACTTAAAGAGAACGGCAATCTATATTTCGCTAACCGCATATGGGTCCCTCTCAAGGGAGGATTGCGCGAGCAAGTATTAAACGAAGCTCACAAGACGCGGTATTCCGTACATCCTGGCGCAGACAAGATGTACCAAGATGTTAAAGCGCTGTATTGGTGGCCCAATCTGAAGGGCGCCATCGCGATGTATGTCAGTAAGTGCCTGACGTGTTCGAAGGTAAAGGCTGAATACCAGAAACCATCAGGGTTGCTTCAACAGCCAGAAATTCCCATGTGGAAGTGGGAACAAATCTCTATGGACTTCATTACCAAACTGCCAAGGACACCTGGGGGTTACGACACGATCTGGGTTATTGTAGATCGGCTAACTAAGTCAGCGCACTTCCTGCCGATCAAGGAAACCGATAAGATGGAAAAGTTAGCCCGATTGTATATTCGAGAAGTAGTTTCAAAACATGGAGTCCCAGTGTCCATCATTTCTGATAGAGATAGTCGGTTCACCTCAAGGTTTTGGAGATCGTTACAAGGGGCTTTAGGTACTCGTCTTGACATGAGTACAGCTTATCATCCCCAAACGGATGGACAAAGCGAGCGAACAATCCAGACATTGGAAGATATGTTGCGCGCGTGCGCAATCGATTTCGGGGGTAGCTGGGATACTCATCTCCCATTGGTTGAATTTTCATACAACAACAGTTATCACACAAGCCTCAAGGCTGCGCCGTTTGAAGCTTTGTATGGGCGCAAGTGTAGATCCCCACTGTGCTGGGCTGAAATGGGTGACAAGCAAATGACTGGTCCAGAATTGATCCAAGAAACAACAGACAAGGTTTTTCAGATACGGGATCGCCTTAAGACAGCGCGCGACAGACAGAAGAGCTACGCAGATGTGCGAAGGAAACTGTTGGAGTTTCAAGTAGGGGATAGAGTACTTTTAAAAGTCTCTCCATGGAAAGGAGTCCCCCGTTTCGGCAAGCGAGGAAAGTTGAATCCGCGCTACATTGGACCATTTGAGATCCTGGAAAGGATCGGTCCGGTTGCTTATAAACTCCGTTTACCCGCCGAACTCAGTGGAGTTCATGATACGTTTCATGTGTCCAACCTCAAAAGGTGTTTATCTGACGAAACGTTGATTTTACCGTTGGAAGAGATTCACATCGACAAACAACTGCACTTCGTAGAAGAGCCTATAGCCGTAACCGATTGGAAAGAACAAAAGTTGCGCAGAAGTCAAATCAAGTTAGTAAAGGTTCAATGGAACTCAAGGCGTGGGCCTGAATTCACTTGGGAAAGAGAAGATCAAATGCGCCAGAAATACCCACACCTCTTTCAGAGCATGGCTTCTGCCAGCGACGTCTCCTAAATTTCGGGACGAAATTCTCTTAACAGGGGGAAAATGTGACACCCGGTAATTTCCCAATCCTATAAACTAAGTAATCAACCTAATAATTAGGTGATTGTGAATATTATGCGCGCTATATTAGAATCAGCGCGGGCATGTGTTATGTGCGCCGTGCGCGAGCGCGCTATATTAGAATCAGCGCGGGCATGTGTTATGTGCGCCCTGCGCGAGCGCGCTATGTTAGAGTCAGCGCGGGCACGTAATGTGCGCCCTGCGCGAGCGCGCGATGTAAGAACCAGCGTGGGCATATGTTATATGCGCCATGCGCGAATGTTTTGGCTTTATGTTTTCATGTAACTTAACTTTATGTTGTCTAATGGGTTGACCGTCCCGCATGATGCTAAGGCGGGTGCATCCCAAATCGTTTATGCGCGTGCAGAAGGGGAACTAACCTCCCCGCATGGCGGGAACATTGAGAGTTAGTTTGTCTGAAGCTCCAAGATGGAATTGACTTCAACATAACTGATCACTATGTTGAAATACCAAGACCACCTGGAGAATCTACAAATGAAACTCAATGTCCCTGACTGCGAGAAGGTTACGAACCTACCCGCAGCAAAGAAATGTCCTTCACGCAGAAAGCTATGCGCACAAAGTTATACGCACAGTCTATTCTCCAGATGTAAGGAGATTATTCCCGCCCAAAAGGAAACAGTAGCGTGTTTCAGAGATTTCCACTTTTTAACTGTACACTGACAAAAGCATCTGAAAAAGCATACTGTAACATGAAAAGTCAACTGTCAGCCACCCTACTCTCACCAACCACAGACCTGCATGTCCTGTCCAAATCAAATCAGAATCCACTCCTCCACTTTTAAATAAATAATAATAATTTCCATACTTTATCATCATTACACCTAGATATGAAAAGATTACAATCCCCTAAAGCAAGGGATTGTGTTCCCTGAATCTTGCCTATAAATATGTAACCCAACTTATCACCCAAACACACTTCAAACTTCTCTCTTAAGAACTGCAACCTTGCACTAATCATCTCCCAAGCATCCGTTGTTTTCATTTCCGATCATGTTACTAGGTAAGCCGAGATTATAACCTTGAGATCTACTTTCCAACCCTTATATTCTCCTATTTCTTGATCTTAATATATATACTTCTTGTTATTTAATCGTATTCTAGACCTTCAATTCCGAGGCCAACACCAAGAAAACCCGAATCTCGATTAATCCCTTAACAAAAACCACAGGTGAGTCTCACAGCCCCTATTTTCACTATTTTCACTGTTTTTAAACTGTTTTCGGGGCGAGGGACACGTACTTAAATTACGATTTATCATGGTATACTTACAAGTTATGCGAACGATTGTGTTTAAATTATGTTTCATGATGAGCAATGCAAACGGTTATCTATGGTTTACGATGTACGTGCGCCAGAATTCGAGTAAGTGATCACTTTACCATTGGAACTCTAAGGGTAGGGACTGCTGGTTTGATCAACCCACTCGTAGGGGTCGCACCTCTTTGCATGGACGAGTGCCTCGTATGGTCATGGGGCAGTACTACGGGATTGAGCCCGCTCGTAGGGGTCGCACCTCTTTGCATGGACGAGCGCCTTGTTTTCCGGCACAACGTCCGCGCGTAACCCACGGGACGGTATTATTGATTAGCTCGTAGGGGCAACGCCTCTTTGCATAGACGAGCACGGTTTTTCAGAAATGTCCACGCGCAACCCGCGGGACGGTATTACATTATTTTAGCTCGTAGTGGCAGCGCCACTTTGCATGGACGAGCACGTCCTCCAGAAACGTTCGCGCGTAACCCGCGGAACGGTTCTATCAGAAATATGTTGTCAGATCTATGTTTTCATACGGTTTATCAAGCATATGTTTAGACATAAAATCAGAAATGTGTTTCAATATGATTTTTCGCCAAGACTATGATGCAATACGATTTATCAAGTTACTAAAACTTGTGAACTCACTCAGTTTATACTGATTCAAATGTTTTACGTGTCTTTCAGGAGATAACTAGGTAGCGCATGGAGTCACACTTAGAGCACCTCACGCTGAACATCTAAAACTAGCTTTTTGGAAGATTTTAGTTCTATCCCTTCGATGCGCGTGGTTGTTCCCGCCGCGCAAGGGGATATGGCGTGGAAATCTTCAACAGTTTCTATACTTGGATGTTTTTTTAAACAATGTAATGTATTTGTATTAAACATTTCATGCGCAATGAAAATCTTACTTTGAATGTTTGCAATGGCCCGTGCTTAATTATCAATCCCCACTCGCGCGCGCCCGGCTGTTTCCGCCGTTCAGGGCCGGGTGTGACAGAGGATGACTTTATAAGATGTATTTTTTTATATTAATGTATATTTATTTTTTGAATAATCATGTATATTCATGTACATATTTAATTATCCCATTAATACAATTTATTTAGTTAGACTTTCCTTATTTGTTTAAATAACCGAATTTACATGAATATTGTAATTTAAGGGTAAAGTTAAAATACAAAGGACAACAAAAATGAGAATGGTGAGAAGGAATTCAGTCCATTGATCTTAGATTTGAATGACTGAGATTAATTTAATAAATAAAAATTGATGAAAAGGGCATGAAGGTAATACCCATCTTTGTTGACTTTCTCTCTCCACATGCAAGGCACATGTCAATTCCCCCATCATTTTAAAATGTCCATAACTTTTTCATACTACATTATTTTTTTTAAAAAAATTCACCATAATAATAAGCGTTTTTTTTATCTTTAATATGAGTATCATATTGTTGTATAAAAATAAAAAAAATAATGGGTTTTTTTAATTGTGTTTTTTTGTTGTTCATTGTGTCATTGTGTAATATGTTGTTCCATTGTGTTTTACGTTTCAAGTCATTGTGTTATACGTATTCACAATTGTGTCTATGTTTTAGGTCATTGTGTTATACGTATTCACCATTGTGTCTTACGTATTAGGTCATTGTGTTATACGTATTCACCATTGTGTTTTACGTTTCAAGTTATTGTGAACATGTATTAAGTATTGAAAAGACACAATGGCGAAAAAAGACACAATGACGAAAAAAGACACAATGATAAGCAAAAAGACACAATGGTGTGCGAAAAGACACAATGACGAAAAAAGACACAATGATAAGCGAAAAGACACAATGGTGTGCGAAAAGACACAATCACGAAAAAAGACACAATGATAAGCGGGTGTGCGACAAGACACAATGACGTGAATTTTGTTTTAAATTTTATATAACAAAAATCATACTCATATTAAAGATAAAAAACGCTTGTTATTATGATGATATTTTAAAAAAAAAATATCATACAAAAAAGTTATAAACGTTCTAAAATGATGGGGTATTAACATGTGCCTTGAATGTGGAGAGAGAAAATGTGTACAATTATCTCTATACCCTTTTTCTTTTGGTCCCCACTTGACACATGTCAATTATTTATGGCTTCTCACACTTCTCATTTTTGTTATCCTTTGTAGAATAACTTGACCCTGTAATTTAAATAATTTAATTATCCTAATCACACTTTAATTAACATTAATATTGAATATTGACTTTCTTATAAATAATGGTTCATAATAATAATAATAATTTGACTACAATATATTATTTTATATAGATATGAATTTTGACTATATTTTAAATCATAACATATATTACCGTATTTTTATAATTTACAAAACTATTTGATTTCTATTTATATTCTTATTTAAAAAATTTATCATCGTTATAAAATTGATCACCATATATAAGTATATGTAATGGATAGTTATAAAAATTGATCACGCACTCAAATTTGACCTTACATATTTAAGGTCAATGTAGGTCAATGCTTTAAATATGGTAATTCTAAACAATTTTGGTATATGATTAACCATTAATTTATAATTAATGGTCCATAATAATAACAATGATTTGACTAAAATATATTTTTATATACATTTAAATTTTGACTATATTGTTATATTTATACAACTTAATTTTAGAATTAATGGTCAATAATTTAAATAATAAGTTGACTAAAATTTTCAAAGATAAGTTATATTACCTTATTTTGATAATATTTTGATAATTTACAAAACTATCTGATTACTATTTATATTCTAATTTCAAATTTTATTATCGTTTCTATTTATATTATATCTTACATAAATAAGTATATGTAAAGGATAGTTATAAAATTGATCACGCATTCAAATTTCACCTTACGTATTTAAGGTCAATGGAGGTTAATGCTTTGAATATGGTAATTCTAAACATTTTTGGTATGTGATTAACCATTAATTTATAATTAATGGTCCATATTAATAATGATGATTTGACTAAAATATATTATTTTATATACATTTAAATTTTGACTATTTTGTTACATTTATACAACTTAATCTAATTGTGTTTATAAAAGTTAATAACTTAAGGACCATATACAATATATACAACATACAATATTGTATATATAAAAAATATCTTTGGTAATTGTATACAATATACAATATTGTATATATATAAATTACAAATTCAAATTAACTTTCCGGTAATTGTATGCATCTTTTGTATATGATTTAGACTTTATTTCATAATAATGATAATGAATAATGATTTGACTATAATTTTCAACATTTATATGAACTTTACAAAAATAAGTTATAGACTTTAATATTAACAAATCGAAATTCAAAATTATCTTACAATCTATTTCAATTTTAAATCCAATATTATAATCTCTACAACTACTACGAATTATTTCGTACTTTCGTTTTAAATATAACCCGGGTTCGAAATATATTGTTAGTTTCAAATACTATCATTTGTAACAATATTGAAAAATATTGAAATATATCATTTATTTATAAGTACAACATTTGCATTGATTAAATTTATATGTTGTTACATATATATTATGTTTTAAATATGTTCCATCGCGTGTAACACGGGCACTATCCTAAATCAATATTAGAATCTATGTTTCTTTTAAGAGATTTGAATCACTTGAATCTTGCTAATGTTAGAAAAGAAGGGCATATTTTGATTTGAAAATGAAGTTAGCGAGAAGGTAAAATGGTGTTAGAGTGTGAGAACTATGAGCCAAATTTTGATGATCTTCTTAACTCTTTGAAATCTGAAGATTAAATTTAAGGTGACACTTATTCAATAACTTAGTTATGCATAAATTTGTTGTTTAAATTTATTATGTTGTTAACATGTTTTTCCATCGTGTGTAACACGGGCTATAACCCTAGTTAAACATCAATGTAGCCCAGCTGCAAAACATGTTCGAAAGAAGTGATTTCATCAACTCAATGTTGCTTGAGGTTTCTTGCAGGCTCATTTGGTGTCTGGTGGTAACCTACATGATTATGTGTCAGTATTTCATCGACTATGCCTATTTAGGTTATGAACTATTTCTTCGCCTATTTTGATAAATTGTTGGCCAAAGGTACCTATTTTGATAATTTTACCTAAAATTTATGTCTTTATTTTTAGCTTAAATATGCTAAAATACTGAACCCACAAACAAGTTTAGCTACATGGTTAGGATTTAGGTTAATTTGACAGCTTCGTAGGTTGACTTAGGGATGACAATGAAACCCGAACCCGATAGAAAAACCTGAAACGCGGCATAATTGGGACGGGTAATACCCGACCCATTTGGGTTTGGTACGAGTTTGGGATTAGCTTTGAAATTTTTAGCGGGTTTGGAACGGGTTTGTGATTTATAATATACCCGATTACCCGACCCAATTACTCGATAACATAGACCCATTTATCCAATTATATACCCGATGTACCTGATATGACCTTATATACATATAATATTATTTGTCGAAACTTGTTTATGACAATTATTTGAACCATTTTATCTTTATGGTAATCATTTTTGTAATCAACTAATTATATTTTGTTAAAATCCGGTAGAAACACGACGGATATTTCATCAAAACCCGATATAAAACCCCGAAACCCGACAGGTAATTACCCGATTAAAACCCGACGGGTATATGATGAACTTTAATAATCGGATATGGGTTTGGGAATATCTAAACCTGATCCATTGTCATCCCTAGATTGACTCATTAATTTTTAAGGGTAATTGCATATTTTCTCTTCCCTAGTGCATATTTACACAGCAAAAGAGTTCAATTGCATATTTCCCTTAATTATAAAAAGAGAGAACTCTTATTTTGGTCCTCGTGGTTTGTTGATTTTTAACCATTTTGATCCAATCAACAAACCTTTAACAATTTGAGTCATTAAAGTTTCATATTGTAACAGTTTCAGTTCAATTGATTAACAAAGTTAAAGTTATCGTTAAAACCCCGCATGTGAGGGGGTATTTTCGTCCAATCATAATTTCTTTAAATTCCTCGTGGAGCAGTAACCGTTACTCATGGTCTAAGTGGACTTACAATGGGGGATGTAATTGCCAAATATCATGCTAGACCACGTGTAATGGTTAATGCCCCATAAAGGGCATTTTCTCTCACGTCATCATTATTTATTTAAGAAAAAATATATGTAATGGTTAATACCCTTCATGCCCATTCATTCATTACTTTTCATGCCACATTGGGCTTTATTGTAGAATGTCCATATAATGCCCAAGGAAATGGTGCAAAGGCTTTATTTTCCCCTATAACGCCCATATACCCTATTGTCCATATTCCAACGCCCCTCATGATTTGGCCCTGCAGTAACAGCCAAATTTACGTTGTTATGCAAAATTTGTTTTTTGATATATAATGATTTTTTAACAACATTTTGTTGAGTCTACCTGTGACAAGATTTCAGTAATCCTCAATTATCTGACGCTTCATGTCTGACTTGAAAACCCCGTAAACCCCCGACGCAGGCACCGAGGCTCGAACCAGGAGCTTCTCCTAAGAGAAGTAACCGGGCTGCCTCCAAATCAAAATGCAATTTAGTTGATTACTAATAATAGCTAATGAAGTATATGTAATGTAACACCAAATTTCAATGTTGACATGTTTAGGCATGACAAAACTTGCACACTCAGTTTTTTTTATTACTTTTGAATTATTCGATTAAGGATTTAGCATTCAGTTAAATTACTTTAATCTGAAAGTAATGAGTACAAAATTCAAAAGGCTTATCTAGAAAATTAAAATATACAAAACCTTCGTAGCTAAATTAAGTCTTTAGAAAATCAATACCATATGGTCCACATGAGATACATAAGGGCTGTCAAATCTCAAATACCGTTAACATTTTTAGATGTGAACAAAAGAAAAATCCACAACTATTTTGATTCGGTAAGAACATTCTGATGACTGGTCTCTTAAAAGGTTACATTCTTACTGGCCTTTTACAATGACATGATATCCAATCTGTATATAACAAGATTGTTGTTAATCGTTTTCAATTATATCAATTTTATCGGGTTTTCAAATCACCATGTTGGCTCGGGTTTACTGTCATAACTATTTTTATGATTCTATTTTTCCTGAGCGTGAAAAAAAATCATTAAATAGATATTTAAGGGGCGTTTGAGATTGCTTATTTAGGCTCCTTAATAAGTTCATAATCCTTAATAAGTTCTGATATTGTGAGCAATAGATTAATAAGTCAGGATTTTACAATAAATAAGGAATCCCAAACACCAACTTGTGATTTAATTGATCCAGATTTAATCCGAACACTCGTATCCCAACCAGGGTCAAACTACTTCTAGGAGGGCACATGTGCATGATGACAAAGCCATAACCACTACCATGTGCAAAGAGAAAGAAAATATGATAGCGGAATCCGCCAGTCACGCAATGGAATGAATTATAAATTAATAATCCATAAATAATAACAATCAATGTGCGATTACATGCGTCTATCCAACTCAATCACACCCATTACTCAACTTTGTCTTCTTTTTTTTTTGGTCAAACTATAATCAACAACTTCAAACCAACTGAAAAAAAATATCAAAAAAGAAACCGATAATATTGTGTACCCATTTTGAGCAAGTAGAATCTATCATATCACCAAATTGAATTCTGCATCAGACACGGACAAGTAACGAGTCCCATATGGCGGCAATCGTGACGACAGCTGGGACCACAAGCTGGCTTCTGAGAACAACAGTGAGACTTGAAGAGTGACTCTTTGCAGGTGCGGCTCGTGGAGGTGGTGATAGAGGAGCGAGGTGCACGTGCAGCTTCATGCCACCATAGCATGACCCTTTGCTACTAATGAAGTAGCGGTCGTGGGTCACATTGAGTTCCACTACATCTCTTCAGCCCCTGTTGTGTAATTGTGAACCGGATGCTCGGCGTTGCACGTTTCATAGTTGGTCTTGTTGACTTCAATCACATCGTTCTGGTTTCTGTCGTACACGAAAACTGCAAGAACCAAAATTAACAATAATAACTAAGATCCAAAATATATCTAATGTCACAACTCACATGTTATACAATGCATAATATTCACAAGTATTGGTGCTAATATTTATAAACATATATAACATTTTATTATGTAATCCAATTCTCAGATCAACTTCTTGCAATCTAAAATCATATCCACACTATTCATTGCGCATTAATAGCGTGAGCAATAACCACATCGTTAACCTAGTAGAGCCGAAAACCAACAAAACCAAACCAAAATTAACCGAATTTACTGAAATCAGTTATTGGTTATTTTTGTAGAGCCCAAATTCGATTTTGTTTATTAACCGAACCAAAAACCGAATAAACTAAACTGGTTAACCGAAAAACTGATTGATTATTTTGGTTGCAGCTAATAACCGAACTGTGCACACTCCTACTGAATCACATTTGTAGGTAAATCACAGTAAGACAGTGAAAGATCCAGGGACTCGTAATTAGAAATTGCAAAACCTAATTAAACAACATCTGGGTAGAAAGAAAGAAAGAAAGATCTAGTGCAATTAGGTTCAAAATGACCGATCTACGTGTACAAGACAGTAATTAGAAAAACAAAACATTAGATCTAAGAGAAATAAATATAAAATACTTACAGAGCCAGTCACCGAAGTTGAAGGTTTGGTTACCAGCCCAAAGAGTGTAGTTAACGTTGGTAGTCCACCCCATGCTTCCGCCGACGATTAATCGTCTGGCGGAGACTTCCGGCAACATGATGACTAATGTAGCAAAGAATGCGATAGCCACCGCCGTGGTGGTGCTCCCGTCCCATTTCGAGGTTTTTTCTAGAAACGTCGGGTAATGTAAATGCAAATTGTAATGTATTTCTGTCCTCTTGGGTTTGGTTTTATAACACGAAAAGGAGCGTCAAATAAATAATTTCTGATTAGTCGGTACGCGTTTTTATTTTTATTTATTTTGTTTATGTTTTTATATCGATTTCCTTCATGTCACTATCTATTTAAATCGGCTTTCTATCGTGTCCCTACAAATATGTGTTTGTTATTCATTGTTTTTTTTTGGAACGTGTTAACTTGTATCCTTTATATATTGTAAACCCTAACCACTAATAAGATATTTATTTGTCTTGATGGTAAGCTACAACATCGAGGTTTAAAGAGGCTTACATCTTGATTAGTTTCTAGCTCAAATGTTTCATAGCGATGTTAGGATAAATATTTTTTGTTTTGTGGCGTCAAAATGCATAATGATGTGAAAGGTTACCATCTTTAATATATTGACATTGTGAGATACACCTAAGATGTTACATTTTGCTCTAGACTAATAAAAAGTAGTTCAACTGTATGGGGAAAAAAGGTAGCTTTTTTTACCTTTGAAGCAGATTTGTCAAGATCTTGATCTTATTTAAGATATTATTCTTACACAAGATGGCCCCGAGATGAGAAGCAAATTGCCTTAGGTTGTACGTCTGTGTTGTGTGTAGTATTAAAAATTGTTCTGACAAAATCATTAACTTTTTTAAGTTTAAACTGAATCCATCACAATCGAAGTTTTATATAATTTACTATAAAACGATTACAATAAAGTGGGCAGGCAAACGGGCAACAAGCTGCGCCGCAACCCCCTTTTGAACAGCAAAGCCAATCCTGCTAAAAACGAAGCTTTGGGACCTAGAAGCCTGAAGAGGTTCCGTGTACGACGCGCTGAACCCTACTCAAAAATTTCACAGCCTCTGGAGCCAGAAAACCAAATGTATCAAAGGCAAATGGTAGAAAGACATGTTGATTATCTAAACAAGCTTTCTCGTGTTTAACAACTTTGCCCGCGATTCAGCTTTCAACGCAGCCTGACCCACAACAACCCACGGTCCCTGAGCCCAACAAGAGGAGACACTCCTGTAAGATTCACACAGGCGTGTTTGTTACTAGTTTAAACTTGATAAAATAATAAGGTACAACTGATAGGAGATTCAGATTACTAAAATATATTACTAGTAATTTAGATTCTGAGGCATCGAATTTTTATAGACACTTGATGAACTACTTTTAATTGAACTTGGTCATTTAACCTAGTTGCTTATTTACTTCTTTTATCATATCAATATTAACACATTTTTAGCTTTTTCATTAACTATTTGACTATTTCAACGCAAGTAAATATTTGGACGGGTGAGTCCTTAATGTCCTTATCATATGCACTGCATGATCATTATTAGGGCCGTTATTTTTATCCAAAACCCGAAACCCAACCCGAAAAATTCTTGCCTGAATCCGAACTAACCCGATCCAAAGAACCCGAATCCGAACCCGATCTGAAGTAATTCGGGTTGGTTCTCGGGTTTGATTGATAAGTTTTGGGTCAACCCGAA
>NW_027503440.1:0-34197 GCF_021521415.1 Bidens hawaiensis
CAAAAATACAAATAAGGCTATGTAATACCATCCAAAGAGTTTAAACAAGTAAAATCGGGTAAGATTGTAATACGGTGTGTATGCTAGCCCAAAACTTGAAAAGAGTGAAAAGGGGCATCATGAACTCACCTGACACGAGGCACACAATCAACAACGAGCTAGAGAACCTCTAATCAAATCCACAGTTCATAACCTGTCGGATTGCACACAAAGATTACAAACTAAACTGTACCGACTCATTTATCCTACGAGGTGTTCTAACATGGTTTGGGTTACCTAAGCCTCGTCCTTACCAATTTCAATTACGACAGCCCCCGAGGCCTTATATTTACCAAAACCACACTTAGATAATCCCGGGAATAAAGAATTCCCAAATTACCCCCGGAAGTACTAGGTGTGACGAATATGCGCGTTTAAGAGTTGTTTAGGCACTTAACATCCAACTCAGCCCCGTGTGGACCAAATTTGATAAAATCACAGCATACTAGCCCACACGACACTACACTAGTGGGATGGGTCGGTAACTCGCAAGCACAACGCACCAATTATCAAATAAACCCGAATTCGCGTTGTACCGATCCGTTTGAGTAACCGACAACCAATTCAGCCCCATTAACATAAAAATTAGTTTTTTCATGGCCCGTATAACATACCGAGGCTACAACATTCGAATTGGATGTTAATTCCCTCAAACAATGCGCTAAACACAACAATTAGCAAACTAGACAACCGAAACTTAGTTTTCACATTATCAACAATAGACCACTCTAACGAATGCCAAGACTCATAATACAAAATATGATACACAAGACTTACCTAGGAAGATTATGGAGAAAGAACTTCAATGAAAACAGCCCCGAAAGATGCTCAAAAGGGAAGCCACCGGTTAAGCCTAAAACGAACGTATCGATCAATAACGAGTATAACATGCAGATTTTAGCATGCAAAGATGTGTTTTATTACATAGGAAAAACATATAAATAAATTATGAAATTTTTACCAGGGTTTAATAAATGTCTTAGGTTTATAAAGATATTTTTATTATATTTTAATAGTGCACATAAAAATAATAATAATTCCTCCAACATAGAAAGGTACGTGCAGCTATTTCAGTGCGCAGCCAAAGTGTTTTATTTTTTTAAAAATTATTATCAAACCAAATTAAATGATTACAATTGGGTTGAATTTTTAACTCAAAATATTAAGTTCCAGAAGTGGAACCAACCAATTTGGACTTGTCAAAAAGGAGTTATGATTTCGGGAAGACATACCAGAATCCGTCATCCCGGATCAGCTTTGACACTCGATTTTATAAAATCATAAAAACCATTCAAATCTCATCCAAAAATTACGTATTATACCTTTCTGGAAACTAGACTCAAAGTATAACATCATAGAAATAAGAATCGATCAAAAAAAATAAATTTCCATCGAGTTAGAGACCGAACAATAAACTAGTACGAATCTGTCAGAAACTATTATCATCAAAACTCAAAACCTAACATGTTTATGACATCTTTGAGGTTCTAATTCATCAATTAAGATCATAATCATCAATTTTACAGAACTTTTGCAATATAGGGTTTTATAAGGACTAATCAAAACATGAAATTGAAGCATAAAGCTTACCAATTAGCATTAAGAATGATGAGAATCAATCAAATACACCATCAATTGCAAGAACCAAGGTTGAATTGAAGATGAGTCAGGGTTTGTGGGTTGAAATCGTGAGAGAGGGAAGGAGATCCATCTTGAGTTTTTTGGATGGAAGTATTTTATATAATAATATATTAATCATATTTACAAGCATGGTCCTTTTAGAATGATTTTTGGTTTTAAACGAACTTATAACACCTAAACCATATTATAATGAATCATTATGAATAAAATACTAACCCAAGTTCATAAAATTAAAGTCTCGTTGCTCTTTCATAATTACTACTTTGTAAAAGGCGAAAAGATTCAAATTAAATGAAATCGAGCATAATTTCATGAAACAAGTTACGAACTAGACACAAAATCGCTTAGCATGTAATTTCACGTAGATGGCATAATAAACATATGCTCGAGATATTATTTTCACTTTTTCACCAATGTTCGGGTTAGACTCGTGTGATTCGGTAATTCTTTGAATTATCGGCACTTGAATGCTTGAGAAACAACTGACACACTTAATTAACCGTAATTAAGTGAAATGCATGGTTGAGTGATTGAGTTAATAGAGTTTGTGTTAACAGTGTTAACTTGAAATTGTCGAGTGTCACATGATGTCTTGAGAAAAAGGATGGATAAATGGACTTTTAAAACGTACAGAAAGACTCCTAAATTAGAAATATGAAACCCCGCCTTTTAAAAAAACTTTCACAAATGATCAAGCTGATTAACGAAATTTCCGGGCGTTACAATATCTTATCTACTCAATGGTTTATCAAGTCATTTACAAACTGCGATTCATATCATGGACTTATGTGTTTACGTGCTTACTTGATGATTTGCTTTGCTCATGGTTGCCTCAATAAGTATGATCATACGCCCCCCTTTGCACTCAGGACCATTTTCTTATGAGTGGAAAAGGGACCCTCGATCCGAGTACGTTGGTTGTTACTGACTGGAAAGGACATTGCAGGCAAAGTAGTTATAATTTTCACAAGTCTCATGAAATTGCAGATTTTTACGTACTTATATAAAACTTTTGTGAACTCACCAACTATTCAATTAGTTGACCGTATTATTTATATATATATATGCTACAGGTACTGTTAGTAGAAGATGACACACGGAGAAGATACTAGACTTAGGTTACTTAAACTAATTAGCAAACTGCTTAGTTGTATCTATTTTCCTTTTATTTCTTGTTTCAAGCTTGTTTACGTGACTTGTAAACTAATTAATGATAATATTGTCACTTAATAGTGTCACATGTGTTTTGAACAATCTGTACGTCACACTCAGGCTTTTCCGCTATAGCCGGGGTGTTACATAAATGGATATCGTTTGATCAATTTATCAAATGAATTGCAAGCTTGTTAACGAAATGAAACATATTGGGATTAAGAGATGGAAGTTTGAATACATTGACAGGTTGGCCAGTATACTCATTGACACTTCACCTGAAGATTGGGGTGTCATCATTATGTCAATACAATCAGACCGCAACACATACAATGGCCTCAATCTCTCTCGATTCATTGAGAAGCTAAAAATTCACGAATTAATCAAAGATTGTGAGAAGGCTGTGAAGGTTGATGATGAGATTTAACATCAAATTGGCAAGTCTGAAATGACTGATAAACGTGATGAAAAGATTGTAAACCATGAAGAACTGCCATTACTAGAATTTGAAAATACTCTGAATATTGATGATGATGGTGATTCAGAATATGATGAAGAATTGGTTTTGGAGTCATTGTTTCAATCTACTACTGATAATCTAAAGTTGGAGTTGAAGGAGATTAAAGTTGAAGATGAAACTAAGGAGGCTATTGCTGAAGCTAAGGGAACTGAAACAATCCTCAAGCAAGTCAAAACAAAATGTTCAAACATCCTGACTATGAAAGTCGAAGAAGTTAAGTTATTCGAGGTACACTCTGAACCTTCTACTCATTATCAAGTTAAAATAAAAAAAAAGTCTAATCATGAATCGATAAATATTCAAAACGTAAAATCATGTGAAAAATGTGAGATACTCTTTGAAGAATGTTTAGAAAAATATGTGAAGTACAAAATGTTAAAAACTCACACCGACTTTTTACTAAACGATCTTAAACATGTTAAGGAAACTTATGATAAGCTTCAAAAATGCGAAAAGGTACTTTGGGCAAAGGTTAATCAAAATGAGAAACCAATTTTCATATTAAAACAAACTATCAACAATAAACATATTGCCATAACCAAACACATTAATGAAAATATTGCTTTTAAAAAGGAACTGCAAACTGTTAAATTTGAGATTGAAAAAGTTTATTTGATCTTAATAGTTACAAAGCAGCAACTTTCGTCCTGAATAATATTCTCCCCAAACTGGCAGGAAAAGATGAAGTAACCGAGGAAGTTGTTTATGGATATAATGATCATGGTTTAGGGTATAAGCATGTTCCAACCCCAATTCGAAGTAGTTTTGCTAAAAAATGTCCTGAGGAGTTGGACAATGTATTACATATGAAAATAAACACTCCCAAAGAAATTTTCCTTGAGCCAGTAAAATACAAAAATTAAAAAAATGGGTGTGATCGTGTTCAAAAACCTCCGGTTAGAAAGTTTGTTGACCGGATAATATGTTTCAATAGTAACAAAGAAGGACATGTGTTCTTTGCGTGTCCTAATCGTTATAAGCAAGATCATGTAAACCACCAAAAATTGTTTAATAAGGTTGAATTCGTACATGGTACGACATCTGAGAGCGAGAAAGAAATCCAGTATCGGAATCAGTCCAATAAGGATTTCGTAATTCAAAAAGTCAAAAGTAAACAAACTGAGGAACCTCCTTGTTATAAGAAGAGTCCTAACTTTGCTCACGTTCCAAAATCATATGTTGTTGTGTAAGACCCTGAATCCCGGGAATCCTACAGTTGGTGATCTACAATAAACTTACAAAATTCTCAAACTTAAAACAGTTCATTTCATTTCAAAAATTCAATTCAGAGTATAAATCAGCAGAAAATCATAATTATTAAAACAAGTCCCAAAAACCCGGGCATTATGCCCAAAACCAAGTTCTCAATGCATTTAGTAATAATTGAAAAGAACAATGTTCATTAATAAAACTCTTCCGACTAGGTATGCCTCCCACCGTCCAAGTAGCCTCGAGCACGTCCAAGCGGTAATGCATCCTCCTCCTAACCTGAAACTCACACTAACATACACACAAAGTCAGCTTAAGCTGAGTGAGTTCAAGTTTTAATAATTGACATTTATAAAAATCATTTCAAAGTTTTAAAATAAAACGGGATACGAACAGTTAGGCCATCATCAACAATAAGTAGTCATACTCATATATATGTACATCTATATAATTATATCCCTATAAATATCATCCAAGTAATAACATCAGGGTCGAGCACACGTACAACCCAAACACGTAACATCTCATCCAACATATGCAAACACAAAGTAGGCATACGTAAACATCTTTAGTCGATAACGACTAATTAACATCGCCAATTATTGGCCATATATTAACACGTGTATAAACATACGTATATATATTATTCCAAGATATACCATACTACAAGTAAGCCTGTGGGCCATAGGTATCACATGTGTATACATACTTAAATATCATCACAAAATATACCATAGTACAAATGAGTCTATGCAAAATCATTTAAGCGGTTTATTAAGTAAAAACAGTTCGGTGTGTATGCTAGCCCAAAACTTGAAAAGAGTGAAAAGGGGCATCATGAACTCACCTGACACGAGGCATGAATTCACCACGAGCTAGAGAACCCCTAAGTATCCCCACAACTCAAACGTCTTTCGGTTTACATACAATCATTCCTACGAGATGTTCTAACATGGTTCGAGTTACATAAAGCCTCGACCTTATCAAACTCAATCATAACAGCCCCCCGGGCCATACATTTACCAACACGACCCATAGATACTCCTGTGAATAAAGAATTCCCAAATTACCCCGGGAAGCGCTAGGTGAGTCCAATATGCGCGTTTAAGAGTTGTTTAGGTACATAACACCCAACTCAGCCCCGTGTGGACCCAATTAGATAAATTCACAGCCAATAAGTCCACACGACTATAAGGCCCCGAAACCCTGGGAATCCCACAGCTGGTAATCATACAAAACACTTAAGAAAATAATTAAACTTGAAAACGGTTTCTTCCATTATAACAAACATCTCAGAGTATAATTCAGCGGGAAACATAAATAATAAAATAAGTTCCCAAAACTAGGAATTTTGCCCAAAATCAATATAGTTATTTTTAAATAAAAACTTTTAATACTAAATGTTTAATAGTAAAACTTCGGTTCCCGTATGCCCTTCACCGTCCAAGTAGCTTCGTGCACGTCCAAGCGATAAGGCATCCTCTTCTTAACCTGAAACTCACACTAACATGCACACAAAGTCAGCTTGAGCTGAGTGAGTTCAAGTTTTAAGTAAATAACATCTGTAGTAATAGTTAGGATAGTCAAACCAAAAGTTTTAAAAAGTAAAAGGGGTACATCCTTCAAATCCTCATTACCGAGAACTAAACATCCTCATATATACATATACGAAATGTATATGTAAACATCCTTTCAATGACATCTCTATATATATCACAGTATATATATATAACATCCACGTATAACATCAGGGTCGAGCAAACGTACAACCCAAACACGTAACATCAGTGCATGCAAACACAAAGTAGGCATACACAACATCAGTAGTCGAAACGACTACAACATCGCCAGATATAGGCCAAGCAATAATGTATATACATATATATTTAACATCCCAAGGCCTACCATATGCTAGCAAGCCTATATAAATTCGTTTAAAACATTTCGTCATGTAAGAAAACACTTAGGTGTGCATGCTAGCCCAAAAGTTAAAAAGAGTTAAAAAGGGGCATCATGAACTCACCTGATATCAAACGAACACCTGCAACGAGCTAGGAAATTCCTAAGTGCACGATCACAAGCAAGGGCCTGTAAATTATACACAAAATGTTACTAGACTAGACCGTAAGAACACTCTTGCCTAATGGGCCGTTCAAGCCCAACACTTGGCCTAAGGCCCAACACTTGGCCCAAGGCCCAACACCTTGGCCCAAGGCCCAACACCTGGCCCAAGGCCCAATAACTTGGCCCAAGGCCCAACACTTGGCCTTCCCAACAACTTGGCCCAAGGCCCAACACTTGGCCCAAGGCCCAACAACTTGGCCCAAGGCCCAAAGATAGTCAAATCGGGTCGAATGCGCGTGCAATAAACCTTATAACCATTTGTTAACTAATCAGCCCCGAATGGACCAAATTCCATTTTAAATATTTTCATTCATCAAGATTATGGCACCCGAGTTGATTGGGTTGATGGTTCCTTTTTACAACTCTTACTTTAACGTTTAAACGAAAATTCGCGCACCGCCGACTCGATTGACGAAGCACTAACCCCAACAGCCCCGAGCATCAGAAAAATAATTTTTCCACAGCCCTTAAACCCCCCTAGGGTTGTACAAACTGATTCGGTCGGTCACCCGATCAATTAACGCATCAAACTCAACAATTTGCAATTCTACACCCGATAAACCCTAGTTTTCGAACTAAAATCGATTGACCGACCTAAACACTTCCGTTGGCCATGAAATTATAATATAATGTACATGTCATACCTAGTGGGATGTTGATGCAAAAACCTCACTCGAAACAGCCTGGAAAAGTTCAATTGGGCAGCCACCCGGTTAGCCTACAACACAACGTTTTTCGATCAATGCGCGCAATATGAGGATCAATTAACGTGAAAAAGACTTGGGGAATCATAGTACATACCTTGAATTGAATTTCTAAGGCTTAGAGTTGGCTGCCAAAAAAGAAAATCGTGGGCCTTGGCTCCCTTCTTCCTGCCGATCGCAGCTATGGAGGGGGGCTAGGGTTAGTTTTTTGTTATAACATAAGATATTACACTCTAGTCCCTCCAGTTTGAAGTGTATGGCAAAATGGAAGGAATAGTTAGGTTCTTTAACGTACCGGGATAATGTAAAGGCTTCCGAGAAACGTCGGTTAAGTCTCGAGAGTTATACATACTCTACAAGCTTTAATTCTTGAAACCGGAATTAACGGGTGTTACAACGACGCACTAACTATTCAATAAACGCGAATACACGTTGTACCGACCCATTTGAATAACCGACAACCAATTCAGCCCCATTACTTATATAAATAACTTTCCAACAGCCCGTACCTCAAACCGAGGTCACCTGAACTGAATTGGTCATTAATTACTTCAACCCACGCGTTAAATGCAACAATCTACCATTCTAGCCAACTAAAAACAAGCTTTCAAACTACAACTAGTTGACCAATCAAACGAACACCAATGCGCAAAATTTTAAAGTATGTTATACTAGACATACCTAGGAAGATGTTGGTGCAAAAACTCCACCAAAACAGTCCCGGAATTGCTCAATTGGACAGCCACCCGGTTAGCCTAGAACAAGTCGTTTATCGATCAATACGCGAGATAGAATGACCAATTAAGGGGTAAAATACTTGGGGAAACATGGGACTAACCTTCAATTGAATTTTTATGCCCAAACCTTGGCTGCAAAAAAAGAAAATCGAGACCCTAGAAGCTACCTCTGTTCCGATCAGATTGCATAGGGGGGACTAGGTTTTTTGTTTTATGACATAAAACAACAAGTTACACTGATGTATGAAGCGTGAAGCAACTTGAGTGGAAATGTAAGGCCCCGAACCCAGGGAACCCTACTGTTGGTATTCATACAAAATACTTAAGAAAATACTTAAACTTGAAAACAATTCGTTTCATTAAAATAAGCATCTCAGAGTATAATTCAGCGAAAAACCATAATTGATAAAAGAAGTTCCCGAAAACTGATCAAGAATTCCTGTTCAATCTTATCCAATTCATGCGAAGGACAAAACTGATCAAGTACCAATTTCTTCAACTCATCCCATGTCATCTTCCTAATCGAACGATCACCCATAGCCTGCGCCAGATTATCCCACCAACACAACGCCTCGGAACGAAACGAGGCAGTAGCATACGTCACCATGTCATCCCCCTTGCATTTACTAACTCTCAGAACGGCCTCCATCTCAATCACCCACTGATGTGCTGCCAACGCATCCTTAGTACTATCGAAAGAAGGAAGGTCACACTTCTTAAAGTCACCATATGATCATGTAAGACCCGAATCCCGGGAATCCTACAGTTGGGAATCATACACGAAACTTACAAAATTCTTAAACCCAAAACAATTCATTTCATTTCGAAAACCATTTCAAAGTATAATTCAGCAGAAAACATAAATAATAAAATAAGTTCCCAAAACCAATTTAAATGTATTTAAATAAATGTTAAAAAGAAAACGTTTATTATTATTGAAACATCCGACTAAGTATGCTCTCCACCGTCCAAGTAGCTTCGTGCACATCCAAGCAGCAATGCATCCACCTCCTAACCTGAAACTCACACTAACATGCACACAAAGTCAGCTTGAGCTGAGTGAGTTCAAGTTTTAATAAATAACATCAATATAATAATCATAATAGTGATTCCCAAAGGTTTTAAACTATAAAAGGGATATATCAGTTAGGCCATCATCTTCGATAAATAATTATCCTTATGTATATATACATATACAAACATACATATAAACGTCTTTATAAGTGATTCCCTATATATATATATATATATATATATATATATAACATCCAAGTAATAACATTAGGGTCGAGCAAACGTACAACCCAAACACGTAACATCTCATCAACGTATGCAAACACAAAGTAGGCATACGTAACATCCGTAGTCGATACGACTACAACATCGCCAAATATAGGCCATACAATAATATAAATATACATACTATAACATCCCAAGGCCTACCATATACTAGCAAGCCTATATAAAGTAGTTTAAACGTTTTCATCAAGTGAAATCACTTAAGTGTGCATGCTAGCCCAAAATCTTAAAAGAGTAAAAAGGGGGCATCATGAACTCACCTGACACGAGACACGGATTCACCATGAGCTAGAGAATCCCTAAGCAATCCCAAGACTCAAACACCTGTCAGTTTAGATTCAATCAATAATAAAGACATCAAGATGACTCGTTTATCCTATGAGACGTTCTAACGGGGTTCGGGTCACCTAAAGCCTCGACCTCATCAAACAAAATCACAACAGCCCCCGAGGCCTCACATTCACCAATACGACCCTTAGATACTCCCGGGAATAAAGAATTCCCAAATTACCCCCGGAAGCACTAGGTGATACCAATACGCTCGTTTAAGAGTCGTTTAGGCCGTTAACATCCAACTCAGCCCCATGTGGACCCATTATGATAAAATCACAGCCAACAAGTCCATACGACGCTACACGAATCAAATGGGTCGGTAACTCGCAAGTACAACGCACCAACTACTCAATAAACGCAATTGCGCGTTTACCGACCCGTTGGAGTAACCGACAACCAATTCAGCCCCATAACTTATAAAAATGATTTTTTTCAACAGTCCGTACATTAAACCAAGTTCCCCTGAGCTGAATTGGTTGTTAATCACTTCCACCCTCGCGTTAAACGTAACAAACTACAATTCTAGTCAACCGAACACTAACAATCAAGCTGCAACTAGTTGACCAATCTAACGATACACGGGACATACCTAGGAATGTTGTGGTGTAAAAACTCACTTCAAATAGCCTCGACAAGAACACAATTGAACATCCACCGGTTAAGCCTAAAACGAACCTATCAATCAATAACAAGTAAAACGTGCAGATTTTAGAATGTGAAGATGCATTTAATTACATAGGATAACCTTTGAAATAAATTATTAAATTTTTACCAGACTTTAATAAATGTCTTAAGTTTACAAAAATATTTTTATTGTATTTTTCTAGTGGACACAAAAATTATAAAAATTCCTCCAACACAGCAAGATACGTGCAGCTTTTTCAGTGTGCAACAAAATGGTTTTATTTTTATAAAATTCATTACCAAACCAAATTAAACGATTCCAATTGGGTTTGATTCTTAACTCAAAATATTAAGTTCCAGAAGTGGAACCAACTAATTTGGACTTGTTGAAAAAGAGTTAGGATGTCGGGAAGACAGAACAGAGTCCGTCATCCCACATCAGCTTTGACACTCGATTTTATAAATTCATAAAAACCATACAAATCTCATCCAAAAATTACATATTATACCTTTCTAGAAACTAGACTCAAAGTAGAACATCATGGAATCAATAATCGATCAAAAACCATGGATTATCATTGCGTTACAGACCCTACAATAAACGTATACGAATCTGTGAGCAAACTGTTATCATCAAAACTCAACCCTAACGTGTTCGATAACAGGTTTAATGGTGAAAAAGACTTACGTGGACGTTATAATAACCTTAAATTGATGTTTTATGCTCACAACTTGGCCGGAAAAAGAAAAATTGCAGGGGGGGCTGAGAGGCTGCCAATCGGAATAGGGTATAGGGGTTAGGGTTTTTTTTTTGTTTATTGTTATAATATAAAAGTGTTTCATCCTAGCCCCTCAACTTTAAGAGATATGGCAAATTGGAAAGAAAGATTAGATAACTTAACGTACCAGGAAGATGGTCGGGTAAACAAAAGATGCCAAATTACTACCGAGAATATACATACTCTACATGCTTAAAATCTTTAAACCGGAAATTAACAGGTGTTACAGAGCAACCCCGAGTAGACACACTAACAGTCCGCACTTCGTCTTCATCCCCACTCGGCACATACACCTCTTCCTCCTCATCTACCTGCGTCTCCTTACCCGAACTCTTACCAACCATAGACTCCTCCATGGCCCTAACGGCCTCAGCAACGATCTCAGGAATGGCGCTATGGAGCACCTGGTAAACCTAGTCCGCGATAGCCACACACATAGTGGGATCTAAGGCGGGGTTATTCCCCTCCTCATAAATCGGGGCTTCCTGCTGGGAAGTAGGAATGTCATTCTCGGTTTCGGCACGTGGCTTACGACCACGACCACGTACACTAGGACGGCCTCTCTTAGCTGCTCGAGTATCATGACTTATCCCTACAAAGACAGAATATTAACACGGTCAAGTACAAGTGGCATTTAGAACATGTAAGGTAAGGGTAAACTGCTAATGACATTGATCAAGTGTAATTAGTTGTTTACTTTACTCGCCCGTCCAAATCACCCCCTGCCCCTAACCACATTAGCCATCTATCTAACACTTAAACAATTAATAACATACCGGAACTTTAAAATTCAAAGGATTGACTAAACAATTTAAAGTTACCTCTTCGCGTGCAGCTACTCGCGGTGGGCATACTAGTCTCTTCTCTTACAGTTCGAGTCCAAGCATTCGGGGATGCTCGGATCCCTCGAACCATGGCTCTGATACCAACTTGTAAGACCCCGAACCCTGGGAACCCTACAGTTGGTATTCATACAAAATACTTAAGAAAATACTTAAACTTGAAAACAATTCGTTTCATTAAAATAAGCATCTCAGAGTATAATTCAGCGGAAAACCACAATTGATAAAAGAAGTTCCCGAAAACCGGGAATTATGCCCAAAACCAATTTAAATATATTTAAACAAATATCAAAAAGAAAATGTTTATTATTATTGAGACATCCGACCAGGCATGCCCTCCACCGTCCAAGTAGCTTCGTGCACGTCCAAGCGGTAATGCATCCACCTCCTAACCTGAAACTCACACTAACATGCACACAAAGTCAGCTTGAGCTGAGTGAGTTCAGGTTTTAAATAAATAACATCAATAAATAATAATCATGATAGTCTTCCCAAAGGTCTTAAGCTAAAAAAAAGGATACATCAGTTAGGCCATCATCTTCAATACATAATCATCCTTATATCTACATGTATGTACATACATATAAATAAACATCCTTATAAGTGCATCCCTATATATATATATAACATCTAAATAATAACATCAGGGTCGAGCAAACGTACAACCCAAACACGTAACATCTCATCAATGTATGCAAACACAAAGTAGGCACACATAACATCCGTAGTCGACAACGACTACTAACATCGCCAAATATTGGCCATACAATAATACATACATACATATTACAACATCCCAAGGCCTACCATATACAAGCAAGCCTATATAAAATAATTTAAACGTTTCAACAACAAAATCGTTTAGTTGTGCATGCTAGCCCAAAACTTAAAAAGTGTTAAAAGGGGATCATGAACTGACCTGACACAAGACACGTATTCACCACGAGCCAGATGATCCCTAAGTAATCCCAAAACTCAAACACCTGTCGGTTTACATACAATCATTACAATCGACATCGAAAGGACTCGTTTATCCTACGAGACATTCTAACATAGTTCGAGTTACCTAAACCCTCGACCTCATCAAACTAAACCACAACAGCCCTCCGAGGCCTCACATTCACCAAAACGACCCTTAGGTACTCCCGGGAATAAAGAATTCCCAATTTGCCCCCGGAAACACTTGGTGACACTAACATGCGCGTTTAAGAGTCGTTTAGGCCGTTAACATCCAACTCAGCCCCGTGTGGACCCAATATGATAAAATCACAGCCAACAAGTCCACACGACGCTACACGAGTCAAATGGGTCGGTAACTCGCAAGTACAACGCACCAACTACTCAATAAACGCAATTGCGCGTTGTACCGACCCGTTGGAGTAACCGACAACCAATTCAGCCCCATAACTTATAAAAATGATTTTTCAACCACCCGTACATCAAACCAAGTGTCCCCGAGCTGAATTGGTCATTAATCACTTCAACCCTCGCGTTAAACGCATCAAACAACAATTCTAGTCAACCGAACACAATCTTTCAAACGATAACTAGTTGACCAATCTAACGAACCCCAATGAATATGGTTTTTACGTATGATATACTACACATACCTAGGAGGATTTTGGTGCAAAAACCTTACTCATGAAAGTCCCGGAAATGCTCAATTGGGCAGCCACCCGGTTAGCCTACAACAAGCCCTTAATCGATCAATACGCGTGTTATAACGGCCAATTATGGTGTAAAAGACTTGGGGAATCGTAGTACTAACCTTTAATTGATGTTTTACGCTCACGACTTGGCCGGAAATAGGAAAAATCGCAGGGCGGGAGGGGGGGGCTGGAGCTGCGTCGATCGGACAAGGAGGTTAGGGCAGGGTTTTTTTTTTGTTTATTGTTATAATATAAAAATGTTTCATCCAAGCCCCTCAAATTTGAAAGATTTGGCAACTTGAAGAGAAGGTTAATTGTTTTAACCTACCGGGATGACGAAAATGTTTCCGGGAAATGTCGGTTAAGTCCCGAGAGGTATACATACTTTACAAAATTTAAATCTTTAAACCGAAAATTACGGGTGTTACAGGAAAGTTAAATGAATTTAACGTATCCGAAAGATGATAAGGTCATCGAGGAATGCCAGATAACTCCCGAGAAATATACATACTTTACAAGCTTTAAATCTTTGAACCGAAAATTAACGGGCGTTACTTGTTACATCTAAAGACAACCAAGATGTTTGTATAACCATAAAACAAAAATTTCAAAATTCAAAATCTAAAAATACGAGCTTAAGTGTCCAATCTAATTTGAATTTAAACGTAAATCTATTATTCCAAAGTTTCCAGCGAAACAAACATTAAAAAGAAAAGACGATACCGTTAAAATTGTTTCGAGAAAACCTAAAGTTGTTGAGGTTGTTGATTTGAAAGAGTGTGATGTTGGTTTGAAAGTTTGAAATACTACGTGAAAAGATTCAAATAAAAGTTATATCATTGGATCATTAAGATAAAGACTCATACGTCAAATCTAACCAAGTTTTTATTGAAAAAGAGTCTTGTTCTGAAAGTTCGGATAACAATGTCATATTAGTAAAATCTGAGAGTTCTATAAATTCAACGGTTTTAAATGTCAATTCTGGAAGTTCAGACAGCAAGAGTTCTGATTTAACGAACATGTCTGAAGATTCCGAAACTGTTGAGATTTTTGAACATGTCAAAAGGTCCACGACCAAGCGAGCTTGGATTTCTCTGTTTCCTTAAACTGTGTGTGCAGGGGCTCCCAAAATTAATAGCGTCGAACACGTTTATGCTAAACACTGTTAAATCAGTGGAGGGTGGGACATACATTGTAAATCTGGAAAGATGTTAAGAAAAATAAAGGGAGCTCAATACGGTGTTTTTTTCATGTGTATTTTATTTACTAAATGTCTATTCTTGTTAATGAGGCTTCCATTTTGATTAACTACAAGTGATCTAAAAAACCTAAACATCCGTAGACCACATCAAACAGTAAATTTGTTTTTGTAAATATATTTTTTTCAAAATTCTTTCTTTAAGAAAATAAAAAAAATAAGTTTTTTATTTTAGGTGGAGAAAGGTTGGGAAAATCCAAAAACAATATAAATTTGAAAAGGCGAAAAATATTCAAAAATTTTAAAATGGCAAAAACATTAAAAATGCTCCTCAAAATGAGTTTTTGAAGCATAAAGGGAAGATGATAGTACATTGATCATCGGGTCCCAAGTCCGGTAAAAAGTAAATGAAAAAGGTTGAGTGCTTAAATGTATTAGTGTGTTGGTATGCCTTAATGTTAGTGCACAGATTTGGTGTCTGTAGCTGTTGGAATAGGCTAGGGATAGTTTAGTCTTTACATTTAATGTATAATGGCTCATTCGCTAATTATGAAGAATTGATGAATCCGCCATTAAAGGAGCTTGAGCTTTCCAGATTCCGGCGTGAACCGTTTTTCCGTCGACTGTAACTACTTTTTCTGGAGATTCAACAACTCCTTCGTTAATTTAAACTCATTTGTTAACGGAGTGTTAATGAATGAGCTCATTCATAAAAGGTTTAACAAATGTGAGCTTCATTCGTTAACAAGTCTTATTCGTTCACTGTAGATACGAATGAGGGATGTAACGTATGTGGACATTCGTTATGGGGATTAACGAATGAGACCCACTCATTCAAAGAATAATGAATGTGAATGGAAGTTGGACGAATGTGACACTGTTCTAGCAAATGAAGACCAAGTAACGTATGAGGAGTAAAACAAAAAAGTGTTTTCAGAAAATTTTCTTAAATGAAATTTTTCTGGGATATTCTGAATATGCGGGACACTCTTCTCGAAAATTTTGATGATATATTTTTCGGCCGAATTTTCACGAATATCGAAGGGCCGAGGGGGAGTACCCGATTAAGTTAACAAGAATTTTACTGAAGATTTTAGAGGATTTATTCAAGACCTTGCCGAATTTGTCAAGAAAATGGAGAGATAAGAATTTCAATGAGGTTATTTGATTAGTATCTTCCTACGTTTGCAAAGTTTCTTGAAAAATTACTGCAATTCAGGTGGTAATATATGATTGCAAAGATATGTTTGACTGAGTTCAAGACTATATTATTTTTCAATTGGTGATTGATTTGTTCAAGATTGAAAGCCGACTATGTGGGATACTAGTGTCTGTCCATTTACATTTTTCTGAGGGACTTTGATCCTGACTATGTTGGCTACGAGTATTCGACGGATTGCTTCTGTTAAAGGGGACAATTCTTGAATGGGTTGATCTTGTTGAGCAATATGCGGGTCTTGTTATTGGATTGAAGAATCTGATATTCGGGATTGATTAACGAAGGTTGGATCTCTGAATCATATGCCCAAAACAGTAGTGCATCCAAGCATATTAGTTGCCGAAGAGCTTCAAAGAGTGATAATTTGGGATAGACGTTATCGAGAGAGTGAAGACCGAATTGAAAGATGTTGAGTGATCGGGTTGTTCATGAAGATGTGTAACGAGGTCAAATGTAAAGACATTTTTACTTTACCAGTGCTAACAGATAGCCGATGACTTGCTGCAAATTGATTCGTTTGATTGAACCATATCATATGCCAGTTGGACGATCGGAATGATCACCTAGATATGCTTATTTGACGGGGAGATCTGATACGAGTAGCTACAAGTTATTTTAGCTTATATTAAACGTATATCACTTATAGATGCCCCCCCCCCCCCGGGATATCTGGGTCATAACCCGACCCGTTCGGTTAATTGTTCGTTCTCTACGTAAAAAGCGTTTATTTACTTAATCGATAAACACGTACTGAGGTGTACCTTGTTTTGGCTCAAATGTCACAAGTATCACCATCACTATTACCATCGTCCCCCACACCACCACTTGCCACCATCCGACCATCGCAATCATCACCATCCAACCACCTCTATCTCTCTCTAACCTTTTGTAACGCTTGTTAATTCCAGTTCCAAGAGTTAAAGCTTGTAAAGTATGTTCTATTTTTGGGACTTAACCGACGTTTCTCGAAAACCTTTATGTCATCCCGGTACGTTAAAAGACTTAACTTTTCCTTCCATTATGCCATATGTTTCAAATTGGAGGGACTTGGATGTAACCTTTATTTTATATCATAAAACAAAAGGTTAACCCTAACCCTAACCACAGCAGCCGATCGCAGCTAAGACCCTCCCCCCTGCTCGTTTTTCTTCTGCCCAACCAAGTTTCAGCCGTGAAAACTTCAATTCAAGTTCGGTTTTATGATTCCCCATGTCTTTTACACCTTAATTGATTATATTAACACGCTTGTTGGTTGTTAAGGTTGGGTTTTGATGATAACAGTTTCCTGACAGATTCGTATATGTTTATTGTAGGGTCTGTAACACGATGATAATCTAGAGTTGTTGATCGATTCTTGATTCCATGATGTTCTACTTTGAGTCTAGTTTCCAGAAAGGTATAATACGTGATTTTTGGACGAGATTTGAATGGTTTTTATGAATTTATAAAATCGAGTATCAAAGTTGATGCGGGATGACGGATTCTGGTCTGTTTTCCCGACGTCATAACCTTTTTTCGACAGATCCAAATTAGTTGGTTCCACTTCTGGAAGTTAGTATTTTGAGTTAGAAACCAAACCCAATTGGAATCGTTTAATTTGGTTCGGTAATGAATTTTATAAAAAGAAAACATTTTGTTGCGCACTGAAATAGCTGCACGTACCTTTCTATGTTGGAGGAATTTTTATAATTTTTGTATCCAATAGAAAAATATAATAAAAATATTTTTATAAACCTAAGACATTTATTAAAGTCTAGTAAAAATGTAATAATTTATTTCAAAGGTTATCCTATGTAATTTAATGCATCTTCGCATGCTAAAATCTACATGTTTTACTATTATTAATCGATAAGTTCGTTTTAGGCTTAACCGGTGGATTTGGTTAGTTGAAAGGTTTTAGAGGCTGGGGTAAAGTAATTGGGTATGGGTTGAGCCTTGGGCCAAGTTGTTGGGCCTTGGGCCAAAGTTTTGGGCTTGAACGGCCCATTAGGCAAGAGTGTTCTTACGGTCTAGTTTAGTAATTGGGTATGGGTTGAGCCTTGGGCCAAGTTGTTGGGCCTTGGGCCAAAGTTTTGGGCTTGAACGGCCCATTAGGCAAGAGTGTTCTTACGGTCTAGTTTAGTAACGCGTTGTGTACTATTTACAGGTCCTTACTTGTGAGTGTGCACTTAGGGATTTCCTAGCTCGTTGCAGGTGTTCGATCGATTTCAGGTGAGCTCATGATGCCCTTTTTACTCTTTTAACTTTTGGGCCAGCATGCACACCTAAGTGTTTTTCCTACTGGATGAAATGTTTTAAACGATTTTATATAGGCTTGCTAGAATAGGGTAGGCCTTGGAATGTTAACATATATACATATATGTAAATTATTGTTTGGCCTCTATTTGGCGAATGTTGTAGTCGTTTCGAATACTGAATGTTGTGCATGCCTACTTTGTGTTCACATGCGCTGAATGTTACGTGTTTGGGTTGTACGTTTGCTCGACCCTGAATGTTATACGTGAATGTTATATATATATATGTTGTTATACATATATGGATGTATTTAAAGGATGTTTACATATGTATGAGAATGTCTAGTCTTCGGTAATGATGACCTAATGAATGTACTCTTTTATTTTTACTTTAAAAACTTTTGGTATGATTATCATAATTTCCATTACTGATAATATTTATTTTAAACTTGAACTCACTCAGCTCAAGCTGACTTTGTGTGCATGTTAGTGTGAGTTTCAGGTTAGGAAGAGGATGCCATATCGCTTGGACGTGCACGGAGTTACTTGGACGATGAAGGGTATACTGGAATGAAGAATTGTTTATGAACATTTTATTTCAAAGGACTTATAAAAGTTATACTTAATTTGGTTTTAGGCAAAATTCCCGGGTTTCGGGAACTTGTTTCATTTTTCATGTTTTCCGCTAAATTGACACTCTGATATGTTCGTTTTAATGGAAGAAACGGTTTTCAAGTTCAACTATTTCATTAAGTATTTAGCATGAATACCAACTGTGGGGTTTCCGAGATTCGGGGTCTTACACCTTTCCAAAAAAAAATTCCCCCTAATACTAAACCCTAGATTCATGGTTATCTTCCAATCAAGCTACCCTAGAATCAGCCGTTCATCAAATTCAGTATGTGTAAACTACAAGATAAGAAGCAGCAGCTACGCGACTGTGGTCACTACCACTGCCACCACCTGACCTGCAACTAGACGGCGGCTAGGGCTAGTGCTCAGCAGTGTGAGGACAGAGCACCATGGTGGCGATTGACATTGATGGTGGTTGATAGCGGTGAAAGAGATGGTGGGGTTAATAGCTACGGCTTCAATGGAAACCTAGTGTCGATGTATAAATGTCCCATCGAAAAACCGATCAGCCCGTATTTTTGCAGAAGTGGAACCATAAGTCGCCACTGCCTCCGTCATCGTGCATGAGTATCGTTCCGTCATTGACACCCCTCCCCAAAAAACGGTTGTGGGGGTTTGGCTGTTGAATTTGATTGGTTGGTGACAACAAGTGGTGTGAGGGTTTGTGGTGATGGTGTTAAAGAAGAAGAAGAAGAAAAGAGCGAGTTTGAGATACAGAAAGAGAGAGAAAAAGAAAAAGAGAGAATATTTATCTTTTTTAAATATATGTTATTTTTTTAGTTTTAGTTCAAATATGTGAAATTAAAAAAATACCCTCATGTGTTCTAGATTTAACGAGAAAAGTTAACTTAATTATGGCCAGAGGACAGTGATAGAGTTTTTAAATGTAAAGGATTTTTTTTGGCATTAAAACGATAAAGAACAACCACTGAAATTTCAAGTAAACATAAAGGACGGGGTTTGCTATTCTGTCAAACTAATATATAATAAGATATAATATATAATTTGATATATTATTATATAAACTAGGATAATAACCCATGTTACACACGGGTGAAAAACATATCAACAAAAATATAAAATGTAAAAAACATATTCAATCAACACAAATATTTGACATAAGTTTTTTACGAGCACATATTACAAAAGATGTTAAACTATGTCTATAACATAAAAAGAAAATACTTGTAAATAAACAATTCAGTAAATAAGAAATAATATAACATAAATGACCATTATACCTGAAAAAAATAAAAAAACACATGTAACGCCCGTTAATTTCGGTTCCAAGAGTAAAGCTTGTAAAGTATGTATTATTCTCGGGATTTAACCGATGTTTCTCGGGAGCCTTTACGTCATCTCGGTACGTTAAATTATCCAACCTTTCCTTCCAAGTTACCATATCCCTTAAACTTTGAGGGCTAATGTGTAACATTTATTTTATATCATAAAATAATGAAAAAAACCCTAACCTTAAACCCGCATGCGCAGCCGATCGGACCAGACCCCCCCTGGCGATTTTTCTTCTGTGCAGCCGTGTTTCAACCATAAAAACTTCAATTTAAGGTCTTTTTTATGATTCCCCATGTCTTTTACACCTTAATTGATCATATTAGCGCGCTTATTGGTCGTTAAGGTTGAGTTTTGATGATAACGGTTTGCTGACAGATTCATATACGTTTATTATAGGGTCTGTAACGCGATGATAATCCATTGTTTTTGATCAATTCTTGATTCCATGATATTCTACTTTGAGTCTAGTTTCCAGAAAGGTGTAATACGTAATTTTTGGACGAGATTTGAATGTTTTTATGAATTTATAAAATCGAGTGTCAAAGCTGATGTGGGATGATGGATTCTGGTCTGTCTTCCCGACATCATAACTCTTTTTCAATAAGTCCAAATTAGTTGGTTCCACTTCTGGAACTTAATATTTTGAGTTAAGAATCAAACCCAATTGGAATCGTTTAATTTGGTTTGGTAATGAATTTCATAAAAATAAAACCATTTTGTTGCGCACTAAAATAGCTGCACGTACCTTGCTGTGTTGGAGGAATTTTTATAATTTTTGTGTCCAATAGAAAAATATAATAAAAATATTTTTGTAAACCTAAGACATTTATTAAAGTCTGGTAAAAATTTAATAATTTATTTCAAAGTTTATCCTATGTAATTAAATGCATCTTCTCATGCTAAAATCTACGCGTTTTATTCGTTATTGACCGATAAGTTCGTTTTAGGCTTAACCGGTGGATGTTCAATTGTGCTCTTGTCGGGGCTGTTTGAAGTGAGTTTTTGCACTCCAATCTTCCCAGGTATGTCCCGTATATCATACTTAAGTATTGTGTTCATTGGTATTCGTTAGATAGGTCAACTAGTTGTAGCTTGATTGTTAGTGTTCGGTTGACTAGAATTGTAGTTTGGTGCGTTTAACGCGAGGGTTGAAGTGATTAATGACCAATTCAGCTCGGGGACACTTGGTTTGATGTACGGGTTGTTCAAAATTCATTTTTATAAGTTATGGGGCTGAATTGGTTGTCGGTTACTCCAACGGGTCGGTACAATGCGCAATTACGTTTATTGAGTAGTTGGGGCGTTGTACTTGCGAGTTATCGACCCATTTGACTCGTGTAGCATCATGTGGACTTGTTGGCTGTGATTTTATCATGTTGGGTCCACACGGGGCTGAGTTGGATGTTAATGGCCTAATTGACTCTTAAACGCGCGTATTAGTATCAACTAGTGCTTCCGGGGGTAGTTTGGGAATCCTTTATTCCCGGGAGTACCTAAGGGTCGAATTGGTGAATGTGAGACTTCGGGGGCTGATGTGAGTAAGTTTGATGAGGTCGAGGGTTTAGGTAACTTGAACTATGTTAGAACGTCTAGTAAGATAAACGAGTCATCTTGATGTCATTAGTATTGATTGAATGTAAACCGAAAGGTGTTTGAGTTTTGGGATTTCTTAAAGATTCTCTAGCTCGTGGTGAATCCGCGTCTCATGTCAGGTGAGTTCATGATGCCCCTTTTCACTCTTTTCAAGTTTTGGGCTAGCATGCACACCTAAGTGTTTTTCTTACTTGATGAAATGTTTTAAACGGTTTTATAGAGGCTTGCTAGTATATGGTAGGCCTTGGGATGTTAAAAATATATACATATATATATATACATTATTGTTTGGCCTCTATTTGACGGAGCTGTGGTCGTTTCGACTACGGATGTTGCGTATGCCTACTTTGTGTTTGCATGCGTTGATGTTACGTGTTTGGGTTGTACGTTTGCTCGACCCTGAATGTTATATGTGGATGTTATATATATATATAAATTGTTATATATATAGGGATGTACTTGAAAGGATGTTTACATATATATCTTTTGTATATATATGTATGAGAATGTTTAGTCTTCGGTAATGATGACTTAATGGATGCACTCTTTTTACTTTAAAAACTTTTGGTATGTCTACCATATTTGTTATTACTGGTATTATTTACTTAAAACTTGAACTCACTCAGCTCAAGCTGACTTTGTGTGCATGTTAGTGTGAGTTTCAGGTTAGGAAGAGGATGCCTTGTCACTTACACGTGCACGAAGCTACTTGGACGGCGAAGGCATACGTGGATGGAAGAATGTACTTTTGAACAATTTTATTTTAAATATTTTCATGAATTATGTTTTAAAGTTGGTTTTGGGCAAAATTCCCGGGTTTTAGGGAACTTACTTCACTATTTATGTTTTCCGCTGAATTTACACTCTGAGATGTTTGTTTTAATGGAAGAAACCGTTTTCAAGTTTAATTACTTTAAATAATATTTTGTATGAATACCAACTGGTGGGGCTCCCGGGGTTCAGGGCCTTACAACACATTAGTAACAGATTTTGTAACATTATTTGAAAACTAAGCTTACATATACATACCAGGTTTAAACTTTATCACATTAAGTTTCCGAAGATCTCCTTGTAAACAACGTTTGTTGTTTTATTTGTAAAGCCGTGATTCTTTGTCGAGTATAACTAACTTAATAGTGGCTCTACTCTTCACTCTTGACAAAGCTACATAAAATTGGCCATGTGAAAAAACTGGATCTTTTAATACCGGCTCTACTTTTCACTCTTGACAAAGCTACATAAAGCTGGTCCTATGAAAAAACTGGATCTTTTAAGTATAAGCCAACTCTAGATAATGATTGACCTTAAATCAGATATCTCCATGGTACGTTTGTTTTTATCTTTAAAGTTTGAGCCGTTGCTTTTGAAGATGTTAACCACATGACCAATGATATCTACCAAAATCAAATGAAAATATTAGTTGAGATAAATGTTGCAGAATTAATTAAAAAAATAAAATAAATTCGATTCAAAATAGTATTTAAATATAAATTGAGGTGTATACCTACAGTCGACTTCAAAGAAATCTGTTTGTTAATTATTGATCGAAATGAAGTTATTTTGAACCAAACGTACTACCTTTAAAGTCTTGACATGGATTAATATCGGTGTTTGGTCCCAAAACCAACTTGTTTGGACAATCAATTACTCTATAGTTGGAACCATTCAAATCCACGCCAGGATTCACAATTGTCAGAGTAGAGTTTTCGCTCAAAAACCTTTTGAAACGAAAAATGTCGGGTTTAAAAACCGTAGCTTGCATTTGATTATCCTATCATGAAATAATAATAATACTAATAATAATAATAATAGTAACATAATAATAATAATACTAATAATAATAATAATAAACATGTGTAATAATTAATGAAAAGAGTAGCATAGAGAAAGGAAAATATAAAACAATTAAAAACTTGCAGATTGATCCATGAGGACCATCTCCATTAAGAAGTCCTCGTTGGAGTGTTTGTTATCCTTGACCATCCATACTCTCAAAACTCTAACCTTAACTGTGGATGGAGATGTTTTGAGAGCATCAATTTCATCCAACATTTGTAAAGCTTTGAACCTCCATTGTAATATGTTTTAAATCAAACGATAAAAGACTATACTGAAATAATTTGTTTAAATATAAAATTTATAATTAACAGTTGAAGAACTTACTCTGTAAAAGCTTCAAAGGCAGAAGATTGTTTTAATGTGGAGAATGCATCTATGAGCGGATGTTATATACTACATATGGAGATGTTTATTTTTGTTAAACATCGTAAGTTTAGAAACCGTTTTAATTAAATAATAAATACAATAAATCAAATTCAATATGATGTAATATACATCTTATAAATAAAACCCTATAAATAAGCCTATAAATGCAGAATATAATTTCTAATAAAATCTAGGGCTTGATTTTGGAACTACCAAAAATTAGATATCTAACTATACTAATAATCCAATTTGACCTGGTGACTAATTTAAGGTGACCCATTTTGATCCGTTGACTAATATAAGGTGACCCATATAGAATTTAGTTTTGCCCAAATTAACATATTATTTGAACAATGGGTCATGATTGCCACCTATAATTTATTATTCACATCTAACACATACTATAGTAACATAATCATCTTAACAGCTATATTTCGAGGAGATTAACCCATTTTCTTTTCTTTTATTTCTATTGAAATGTTTGCCGGGGATCCATCCCCTTTAAAAAAATATTCCTGGTGTGCATTTTGTAAGATTATTTTAATGTTGCAGGCGAAAGTTGTTGCAGGTTTGTGAATTTCTGTAAGATTGTTTTAATTAAAAATAACAAATTTTGTAAGATTGTTGTTGCAGGAATCTTTTAATTAAAAATAACAATTTTTGTAAGATTGTGAATTTCTAGTCAATATATAACTAATTGATCAATGTGTTACCAAAAATTAAAAAAGATTTTAATTTCCAAATATAGTTTAATAACTTCAATTGCAGTCAAACAATATGTTTGAATTTGGAAAACTAAAGAGAATGACTAATACCATCCAATAGGCATTATTATTAGTAACTAAAAAGTTGAAATCATTGCATACACTTAAAAAGCTAATAATTTCAACTTCATATCCATATAATCTATTATTAAAAGTTCAAATCATGATCAAGATTGTAAACAACATCAATATTTCTCTCAAATAAATCGGAAAGGAATGAAAGTAATACCAGTTGATAGTGGTGGGTTGTTGGGTAAGAGAACAGATGAAGTAGGTAGTACGGTGCAGCAGACATGGCTTCAAATAGCAAGAAAACCGTGGCTCTTGTTTTAGGTTTAATTTGTGATCTGTTTCATCTTTCAACCCTGCTCAAAATGGCTTGTTTTTTAAAACATATTAAATAAAGTTTCCTAGAAGAAAAGTCCACTTTCAACATCAATTCTACGGGTATTAAAATCAAAACGCTTTCAAAATCAAAACTCCACAAAAAAACCTAGCAAACATCAATATTTGAAGCGTCACACAGCTTTAATGACCTAATACACAACCAGAATTATTCAACTATGACCAATATGCATCTAATTAAGAAACTAAAAACCACCAAAATCAACATAAGTTAACTTCAAAACCACCAAAAATGACCAAATATACAACCAGAATTATTCAAATATGACGAATATGTATTTAATTAAGAAACTAAATTGATAAATACAAAGCATATGTAGCTAATTTGGATCGATCGTACAAACCTGCAGTTGCTTTTAGAAGTAACGATATTAACATCTTTTATTGGAATTGAGAAGAAGGTCATCGCTTATGGAATGAATGAGAAGACGGTCATCGTTCGTTCATCAATTGGCCGGATAAACATATTAGGGTTCAAAGGAATTGAAGAAGACGGTCATCAATGATGAATCAATTGGCCGGAAAACAGATTAGGGTTGAGAGGATGAGAGGAAGGTCATCGTTGATGAATCAAAGCCGGAGAAATAGATTAGGGTTGAGGAATCGTGTGGCAGGAGAAACATATTAGGGTTGATAGGATGAAAAGAAACAACGGGAGGCTTAAACTGGGTATCGGGTTATACAAATAAAAAAACGGGTTGCGTGTTTGTTGTTTTTGTTGATTAAATTAATTATGAATATATGGAAAATAATTATATGGAAAATGTGATGATATGGAGTCCTATGTGGACATCCTAGATTAATGGACATGTGGAGAGAATTGAGTTGCTTTACTATATTAGTTACATTAGATGATTAAAATGGACACCACACACACACACACATATATATATAGGCAAAATATAGAATGAAAAACAATTGATTTGCCTATATATATATATATATATATATATATATATATATATATATAGGGAGAGAATCAAGAGAGAACTCCTTCTTAAAGAGAGAACTGGAGAACTAATAAAGAAATATTTTTAATTTAATTAAAAAAAAATATTTTTAAATTTCCGATTTTGCCATTATTCTTATATTTTGTTACCATTTACTCAAAAAAAAAAATAAAAATAAAAAAAAAAAACTCTTTGTAGTGCATATATGCAATACATCGACTTTTTTTTATTGCATATGTGCACTAGTGAGTATTTTGATATGTGCAATAATGTTGAATAGCATATATGCAATATTTTGTATTGTATTACTGCAATAATGTTATATTATATACAAAAATACAAAAAAAAACATTATAGTGCATATGTTCATTAGTGTTGTATTACGTATATGTGATAGTTTGTTTTGAGTACAATTATTAGTGTTTGTATTTGCATATATTCAATAGTGTGTACAAGATTGTAAAAGTCGTTAGGCAGTCCGAGGCGGTCGACTGGAGAGTCGTGACTACTCGGGAATAGTCGAGGATTACTCGGAAAATACCTACGGAGTACTCGGCCGAGGCGGGGAGTACTCGATCTAGGCGGGGAGTAATCGGGGAGTACTCGGCCCCCTCTCGGGAGTTTTACAACATTGAGTGTGTATTGTATAATGCAATTGTGTTGTATTATATGCAATAAAACACTATTGTATATATGTAATACACATTAGTGCACATATGCACTACATCGCCGGTTTTTTTTTTATGAACAATATCATCTTATTAGAAGGAGGAAAGAAAAAAAAAATCATAAATATTTTTTTAAAAAAAAGTTAACAATAGTTTTTATTAGTTCTCTAGTTCTCTCTTTAAGAGGAGTTCTCTCTAGATCTCACCCCATATATATATATATAATACTCATTTTAGTTTTAAAGTTAGACTGAAGCAGAGAAATGCAGTCATTAAGTTGAACATCAGCTCATGACCCACATGTATCATATTGCAATTCTTATTTAAAACATATGTAGTTATGATCAAAATTTAGAAGTGAGCCCTTTAAATGTTTGCTTTGTATAATTATTTATCGATGTGTCATTATGCATGCAGAACATATTAAGAAACATACAAAATCGAAGCTGATGTGGAAACATAATAGTCAATCATTCATAGTACGATATGCAATTGTACATAGTTATCAATAAGTCCATCATTATTATAAGCGATTTCACAATACTTAGGGTGATATACTTTTAGTTATATGATCCTTAAGCATATCAAGAATGCATTCAGTACGAAAAATTAGTTTCCTTAGTTTCATATCAAATTTATGCAGACCTCTCAAACTGTTACTGTTTGAGAAAAAATGGTAACTGACTTTATCATAAAAGTCTTACAATATATATAATTTTTATGGAGTTAATAACTTATGAGTCAGTAACGAGTCACACACAAGAGTCTGTCCGTACGCGTTGGTGATAAATGTCAATCCCGTAAACGAATACATGTACGTGCTATGTGATTGCTTTCTTTTCATGTTCATACTTTGATTATGATATATATATATATATATATATATATATATATATATATATATAAAATTTAAAAAAACACCTTAAAGCGCCCCGAGCCACGCGGAGGATGTGGCTAAATCCCTCGCACCGCGCGGGGGATTGTTATGTCAAAAATTTTGATTAAAAACGGTTTCCAAAGCCTAAATCACTTATAATCAAATGCAGCCATCTCCAAATGATTTCACACACTTCCTTGGATGATTTTGGTGTTCCTTGATAGATTAGAGGTGCTAGGGTTTATAGCTTTTACCCGTAAACCAATATACGTAAGCAATTCTCGTTCGATTTTAGTTTCTTGCTTATCTTGTGTTTTGATTGTTGATAGAAACCCTAGAGGTTACTTATTTTAAAATATTGTTTCGACTGTAACCTGATGATAAAAGATGGTTTTTAATAAATTCTTGATTCTAGGATATAGTTCGTCAAGTCTAGTTTCCATAAAGTTATGAATTGTAATTTTTTGATACAGAAGATAAGGTTTTATGATTTTACAAGGGATTCGGGAAGACGTTTTCTGGGTCTAACTTTCCAACATCATAACTCGAGATTGACAAAGCCAAATGGATTGGTTACACTTCTGGAAATTAGTATTATGAGCTTAGGAGACAACTCAATTAGCCTTTCATAATTTGGATAAATGGGTTGAGAGAACCATGAAAATATTTTTTGTTGCACAATCTGCTGAACTGTTTGTACCTATATGCAATTATTGAACTATTGTGAGATTTTTATATATGATAAAAATATAATAAATTTTTTTTGAGAAACCTAATTAATATACTATATTGTGATAAATTTTGTAGAATTTATCTTTGATTTTTTCATAGCGAATAAAATCGGTTTGTACGTGCTAGAATCTGTCTCGTTTAACTGAATGATCATAAGTTAGGTTGTATGATGAATATTTGGTTCCTTTGCCATGAAATGATGTGTGGATACATGTTAAGACTTTTTGTTACATGTGACATCACTTAAATATCACAACGAGTCTTCGGGTGAAGTTTGTGTTTGTGGTGAGTCCATATGTGAGTTTTAGAGTCATGTGTTATTGAACACACTCTTATAGCTTAAACACTTGTACTAGGTAATAGTTAACGAGTCATGTGCATACATTTGTTTTAAGAAAAGTCCATTAAATGCATCACCATGTGAGTTCATGCTTTTTTCCTAGTTGTTTTCTGGATTGAAAACAACAAAACTATTTTCGTATACTTGTTTTCTGGATTGGAAACAACAAAACATTTCCTTACTTGTTTTTCAGGATTGAAAACATAAACATTTGCCTATACTTGTTTTCTGGTTTGAAAACATGGACATACTTACATACTGGTTTTTTGGAGGAAAACGCAGGGACTTAATTTGGATTTATGTATTTCTTATATATCACAAGTGTATAATAGATGCCCTCATATCACTTAAAGTCCTTACATACCTTGAACCGTTAGGATGGGATCGCGGGGAAATTTAAGTAGTACTACTAGGTTTGACAAACTCCACCTGCTATAACTCGACTGGAGGTCGAACGGGTGTAAATTGTCCTAACATACATCGCCAGTGTTTTATGATAGACCTGGTAAGAAGGCATACAGACAGTCAGCTTCGGTTCAAATGTCTAGTAGCTTGTAAATGGGTTAGCTACCCTGGTATATTTGAAAAGTGCTAAATCCACATACACTACTTATGCTATGTATTATATTTATACTATATATACTACTTTTACTACAACTTATGAACTCACCAACCTCGTGTTGACCCTTGAGTATTTATACTTGCCCAGGTTACTAGATGTGCTAGGAGTGGATTGCATTGCATACATCTGGAGTCACACTTGTCGCATAAACTTTTTATTTCACATTATTTACATTTGATGGGTTGTGCATGTTTGAACACATGGTTCATTGTTATTTAAACCATTTACCTTTACGCATCCGCAAAACTTTAAATTGTTTGGATTGGATTTTGTGTTCTCATGTTTGAATGAGACTTAAATAAATGTTTTGAATATTTTTAATTTGGTTGTTTGGTATAACGAATGAGCTAGATCATGGTATGTCACACGCTTCGTGGTAAAACTCCGTTAGTCGAAACTTGGAGGTGTGACATATTATCCTTTAAAAGGAGAGCAATATTATATATTACATGTGTAAGGACTCATTTAAGGTAAAACTTATGGAACAAAACTAATGTCCCATTGAGTCTATCTCGGTATGTTATGATATCTATCACGTAAAGGATATCTTTGAGATCTACCATGTCAAACTATGTGTGAGCAATGTTTTGACTATGTAAGATATAATTGTCAAAAGAATGTCATCTATATAACTATAAGTTTGTTTTTTAGTTGCTATCACTAATCTTGAGGTAGGTACATTGATCCACTTGATTATTGATGACAATAATTGTGTAAATATGTCATCACATTTTGATGTTTGTATTAACCCATACATGATTTTATTGACTTACAAACTAAGTGTTATTTGACCTTCAGTTTAGAACTTTAAAATTGTTTTATGAACATGTAAATATGTAAGTCAGTTGTTAGGAAAAGTTGTTTTAATATTCATCTAATACAGCTCTTAACTATTATAAACTACTTGAATAGTGACGATCCTCAAAAAATATTTTGTAATATAGGTAAGAAGATTCTTTGATGATTTATTCCTTCTTGAATAGAGAAACAAGCTAATGATATAAATTGTTACAGTTTTTCTTTAGTAAGAAAATCTGAGTATGCCCACATTTAAGCAACAATGAAAATTTTGTAAGTGTAAGGCCCTAAACTCGGGCACCTTACTTTACGTTGGATTTGCATATAAACTCGGTTTAATATAAGAGATTTACAATTACAACTGGTAGCAAAAAACTAAAACTTTTACACTTAACTTCAATTTATTCTAATATACTTCAATATGGAGAGACTTGTATGCACCCCAAGCTTGCAACGCCATCTACAATACTTGCATGCATACTAAAAGTCAACTACACGTTGAGTGAATTCTAACTTTTTTTTCTACACAATTGGCCAATTTCAAAAAACTATCACCTGAATCTTTTACATCGGAAGATACATTTAGCATAACCTATCCTATTTATTCATTCATTCTCCTTCTTACCTTTATTTTCATCTTGCATCCTAGAAGCATGCACATCTTTCATACACGTTATCTACTTTACTAGTATCCATAGCTAGACCATGCAATCACACAACATGCACACACACATACTCATTAACTACCATGCCTAGTATCTCTAAATGGAGCACCTATTCATTGTATCTATTACTGGATCACATTCTCATAGTATCCATAACTGGACCATATTCTCTTCTATCCATAACCGGGCCACATTCTCTTAGTATCCATAATTGGGCCATATTCTCCTAGTATCCACACTAGACCATATTCTCTTAGTATCCATAACTGGACCACATTATCGTACTATCCATAGTTGAACCTCATACAAGTTTAATATACTATCGTTAAATACCTTGTATCTATAACTAGACCGCATAACGTAATAACACATGCCCTAAACACAGTATAGGATTTTAGTCCTTTATTGTGTTCATGCCAATGATTTTCTATCTATGACAATAAAAAACCAAGTAATCTTGCATTTATATTAAACATTACCATTCCAAAATTTTTCTTATTAATTAATCACAGACCGAAACCCGAGTCTTTACTTCTTATTCTTCCTCATGATTATGCATACAACCCAAACTTTTAAAGGTAAAAGGGGTTAGAACTCACTTGACTCACTTATCTTTCTGAAATTTAACTGATGATCTGTCCTCGTACCCGAGCCTTGAACAACTGTTAAATAATTAACTAATTAAATTTATCTATACTAAACAAAGTTAGTTAATTGCACAAACTAGCTAATGAGGCAGATATAGTTCCATGAATATAATGGATCCAAACCGTATAACCCATATTACACTAGCCCAAGCGATAGCAGGCCATGCAAGCAGGCCGTGGGAGCAATTCTTGCTTGCATATGGGAGCAGCCCTTGCTTGCACATGGCTATATAGACTCGTCTTTTAGCAAACCGAACCTTTCAGTGTTTGCTAGATCCAATATATAAACCCGTTCATCAGCAATTTTGCAACTTTATTAACTTAGTTTACTCAATTTACCATCATGATGAGTTTTGGGTCAAACCACTTTCATTTACCCATTCTTTTTATGAACCGATCCTTACTCGCTTAACAAACTATTCCAAATAACTCGTTTATTGTCAAGTTTGTGACTTTCATCTATATCATAACCTGATCTAACATCCTACCAATTTTCAAGACAACCCGACATCAAATGAACCACATTTTTAACGAAACATACCTTAATGAGTCTAGATATGAAATCCGGATTTTGTAGATGATGTTTTTTTATGTTGAGCCTTCCACGCTTTCTTTTAATTTATCACCGATCTACGCGTTGGTAAAGTCAGTTCTTGATTCCGAGCTAAACCGAAACTTGGTGTTTTAAGAGCTTATGTGTGCGTTTTGAAGTATTGGCGAAAGATGGGATGATGTGTTGGGGTTTTAGGGAGGGTTTAAGAGTATTTATACCTTTTTTTTATAGACTCTAGCCCATAATCTAAGCCAAGCCCACCTTAAACTCCCCTTTTAAACTGATATCCACAACTTTATTATTTGAACTTAAATAATAATAATAATAATAACAACAACAACAACAATAACTAATCTGATTATAATTTTATAGGGTTCAGATGCTACAAGCCTACCCATCTTATAAGAGGTTTCATCATGGACACCTTCTTAGTTCTAAATAATCCCTGTATTCACTTATCTTTTGCACACACAAGATCTTGCCCTTTTTCCATGAACTCTAGACCATAGTCTAACCCAAGCCCACCTTAAATTCCCTTTTAAGATGATATCCATAACTTTATTATTTGAGCTTATAAATAATAATAATAAATCCGATTATTATTTTATAGAGTTCGGATGCTACAAGGCTTCCCATCTTATAAGAGGTTTTGTCCTGGAAACCTTCTTACTCCTAAATACTCCTTGTATTCACTTATCCTTTGCACACACACAAGATCTTACCTGAACCATTCCTTAGTTTCTTGGGTTACCTTTCCAATGCTAACCTTACGATCAACGAGTGGTATTCATGAGTCTTAGTTGCTTAAGGTAGCTTGTCCAAATTTAGTATTTCCCGCCATGCCCCTCACGAGACATCCTACCATACTCTAGTCTAACGCCACCGATTGGTTAATAAAATTGATTAAATAACCATAATTTCTGTTTTAGTTTAGGCTAATAAGTAATAACCGAACCGAACAAACTGAACCAAAGCAAGCCAAACCGTACACACCTCTAGTTTGTATAGTATTATCGAGAGAGGTAGATTAGCCTGTCATTAAAACACAATTGATGCCTAACGTTTCATGAAAGTAACAACATTGGGTATTAACATTTAAAAGTTACTTGTTTAGGCATTCAACTTTTAATTTTGTAACAAAGTTGGGTACTAAGTCTAACATCTGTTAAAAACTTAACAGAATGGGAGTCACGTGAAAAAAAAAACTAAGAGAAATCTTGTCATTACACTTTTAACCCATAATAGCGTATCAACTGCGTCTTCTTCACTCCATGCTTATAATACAAAGAAGACACAAAGTCACGATTAGGCGATTAGGGAAAACGAAGAACAATGGGCGCGTGGGCAATCAGGACAGAGTTTCAAAACTTTAAATTCGACATGGCTTATTATACGTAATTTTGGTAATAATATGCTCTTTAGACCCTCTGCTCTCGATAATGAGATCAAATTGAAAACCGTATATATATATTTTTATATTTTGGTTCAGGCCTTTATCCAGATCTTTTTTCTATCAAAATTCATCATGGTAGAGAATTTTTCATAAGCAACTACCACAAAGCTTATGAAAGGGACAAGACTAATTACGTGGATTTGTTGGACATAGAAAGGTTATGTATTTTTTTACTACAATGATATAATAAAAAAAATTTGATTATCTAATGCAAAGAATCGCGAATGTAGTATACTAACTTTTTTAATACGCCATTGAAGTAAAAAATATACATACCCTTTCTACGTCCAACAATTCTACATAATTGACCTTGCCCCTTTTATAAACTTTGTGGTAATTGCTGATGGAAAATTCTCCACCATGGTAAATTTTGATAGAAAAAAGCTCTGGATAAAGGCCTGAACCAAAATATAAAAATATATATGTACGGTTTTCAATTTCATCTCATTATCGGAAATAGAGGGTCTAAAGAGCATATCAATACCAAAATTACGTACCGTAAGCCATGTTGAAATTAAAGTTTTGAAACTCTGTCCTGATTGCCCACGCGCCCATTGTTCTTTGTTTGCCCTAATCGTGACTTTGTGTCTTTTCTGTATTATAAGCATGGAGTGAAGAAGAAGGAGTTGATATGCTATTAAGTGTTAAAGGTGTAATGACAAGATTTCCATTAGTTTTTTTTCACATGACTCCTAT
>NW_027503441.1:0-26208 GCF_021521415.1 Bidens hawaiensis
ACTGTTAAAATGAGGGGCAATATAGTCTTTTCAAGACAAAAATAATATATACTTAAAATACAAAAATAATTAAAATGATAAATCTGGGCCCACACCACCAAATCTTCTTCATCTCCGTCAAATTAGCCATAACCCTCTGACATCAATACCACCACCACCACCCACAAGCCATCCCACCAACCACCCAGACTGTGTTTTTTATTCTAGCATCGTCTTCGGGCAACTAGAATTTTCTTTGCCTAGGCAATGTTGACTCAACAGCCTGAAAGAGTTAGGATAAACCTTATGAGAAAAAAACTGATGATTAATTGAAGATAAGATGGAAAAACGGATCTCCTCCCTCGGCATCTGAGCATGGAGCCTCACCATACGCCACCTGAGAATCGAGGTTACTCGTCGAAACCTGGTTATGGACGGAACCCTAGCTCAGTCATCGCGTTGCTGCTTCATTCTCTAAAAACCGTCTTATAAACCGATGAGCAAGGCGGAACCCTAGCTACCGCCGTTACTTATGTCGTCACATACTTCGTTCGCTGTCACAGAAGGTCGTCGTTACTGAGGGATTTGTGTAAATGTGGTGAGTAGAATGGAACGGTTGGATCTCTGCCGTTAGTGAGGTGAAATTACGGCTGTTGGATCTCCGGTCCAGATCTGGTATAACGCAAACAGTAATTTTTTCTTTAAAAAATTTATACCCATATGTCTTATCTTGTGTCTGTATGCTATGAAATAATATTTATTCACTTATTATCATTTTTGTTTTAATATCCATTTTTTATATTGTTTTATATAATTAAAATTATATAATTATATGTAAAAAATTTAACAAGTGCAAGCATGAAGCCCTTAATGTTTGTGATGACTTTTAAAGCAGTTACAACGACAAACTTTCACGACCCGCAACATTAACTTCATATAATGACAAACTTTCGCATACCTAATGAAAAAAAAACAATAGACTGATATTTAGCATGTAACGTACTAACGTGTAAATGCTTGTGTGAGAGGGAACCAACATTGTTAGTTTGTTGAAGGCTTTTTAGTTCCAACGAAGTGGGTGGACGGATGAGAGGTAAGGGGACTTGAGCCACAATGGTGATTTTTTTATATTGTTGGGGTTTTTAAGAACGGATAGGTACACATAGGACTTCTTGTGGGTGCTCTTTGAGCCCATGTCACCAAAATGATCAATAACGTTTCCATGTAACCAAAGCTGATTATCACATTCTCAGTAATGATTGCGTCTCATCATGTGTACTGGTCTTCAGTGTTCAAAGATGGTTAAACATTTAGGCCGAAAACATTTAAATGGTTCATCCTTATGGTATTTTTATATACAACTCAGACACGGGCGAAGCTTAGTTAGGGCCGGGGGTGGCCCCAGCCCCCTCCTCCCGTTTTTTTCGCGTAGTAGTGTAAATTTATCCGTTTTCGTCTGAAATTTTTTATGCGTAGTGTAAATTTAGGCATTTTCGGCCGAAAATTTGAGTCCGGCCCCCCATCGTTTGCGAATTCTGGCCCCAGTGTCTTAGTCCAAGCTTCGCACTGAACTCAAAGTCTCGGATTTTGAACATTGTTACCCAAAAAAAAAATAAAAAAACATAGCAATTACAACTACTTAGTTTACTATTAAAAATTCATGATGCACACAAGAAAATTCTGTCCCATCTTGTACTAATCGCCCCTTTCCATATATTCTTTGCCTGTTTTTTTCTTTACCAAAACTAAGTCTAGTTCCTACATTCCATTTTTCCCGTGACCCCTCATCCCAATCTAATGGCAGGCGACAATAATGGGTTTTTAACCGAGTTATATATTATGCTTCTTATTATCGCGTGTGGGGCTTTACTGATTGCGTTATACCACTGTCTTTCGATGCTTTTGTGGGATTTGCGTCGTCATGGGCGACAACGAGGCCCTATAGAGATACAATCACGAGAAAATGATGTGAGCAATGAGAATTCAATGGTTGGGCTCATCCCGTCACACAAACACAAGAAGGTCACGGACTCAGAGGAGGGTGAGCCCATGTGTGCAGTGTGTCTAAGTGAGTTTGAGGAAGGAGATGAGCTACGCACTTTGCCAGAGTGTTGTCACTCTTTTCATGTTCCTTGCATCGATATGTGGTTGTATTCACATCGTAGTTGTCCCATTTGTCGAGTAGATGCAACAATTGTAGCTCCATCTTCAGTTGAGGTTATATGTGTAGTTGGGCCACAACCACAACAAGAAGAAGAGCTAACAAGGCCACAATATTCTGATGTGCCACAAGATGTAGTCATACAAAGTAGGGTTGGGTAAAGGTAAGAAAATGCTTTAGAATAGTCAATGTGACTAGTTAGTTACTCTTTTTGGGATTGTTTTGGTTTGAGTTTGTTTTGTGCAATACGGATCTTTTGCATATATTTCTAGCTTCCAACTGATAACCTGTCAATAGGGCTTCATCGGCTAGAACTTTTCATGACAAATTATTCAAGTAAACAAGCGGGTCGCGTGAGAAGCATTTCGCAATTTGGTATGAGCTCTTCATATAATGGATGGTTTATTTTGTATATATATCCCCATTCTTGGTAGCTTGGTATAAAAAAGAGCGCCTGAGGCGGGCCGAGGTGAGAGGCAACCTAAGGCGAGGACCTATTCGCTTTAGGCTAGTCAAGGCGAGCAATGTTTAAAAGGTGAGCTTGAGGTGAGATTTTTAGGGAAAAAGCGACCTGAAGCGAAGTTGAGGCGCTCGCCTTTTGTACGCAAGTGGTTTTTAAGTATCTGAATGTTGTACAATATGCCTTTTAAGTTGTATGTGTAAGTAGTTTATATATTAAATCATATAAAATGATTAAATATAGCTAAATTATGGGTCGGGATGCTAAAATCTCATGAAATATACATATATAAAAATTATATAAGTATGCTCGCCTCGCGTACAAAAAGCTTCCGCTTTTGCGCCTACCACTACATGCTTCTGTTTTAAATCATGTTGCTCTTCTAGGCCTCTCGCTTTTTAAAACCAAGCTTGGTAGAAACAATCTTAATCTACATTCTCAAAGCCAAATAATTATTTTCAATTTGCATGCTTTTGAAAGTAATAGTTTAGTATAACAAATAATTTGGTGGTTATGAAAATTAAATGTAAAAGTTAATGATAATGCTGAAAATGCAAGGATGAATGTAATATGGATACACTACTTAGAAAAAGTTCACTATTTACTAAGAAGTGTCAAAATGGGAGTATGCATACAATCATTGACTCTACAATACATCTCAAATTGGAGGAGGCATGCAATCGTCGGTGGAGAAGTTTTGAACGTGAAAGAAAGCTTTGAAGCATGTTTCGTCTCCCTTATCCGATCAATCAAAACTCATACCACTTGTTAATCAATGGCGGACTCAAGTACTTTTTCCATGGATGTGGCTAATTTTTGGTGTTCTGGTGCCTAAAACTTGGTTACAAATAAAGCTTGGACACTATATCGGAGAGGATGTCAAAGTTAAATGATCTCCAAACGGAAAAAGATCGAGATTAAGTGTTATAATGAAAAGAGAGCGGGCATGGAATTACTTTGGCTAGCGTTGACAATCATTTGACGGAGTGAGATGATGAATCCATCTAGAGGATGACACAAGATATTTGGGAAAATACAACATTTTTTGCATTGTATGATTTATTTGGTGCATTTTATTATTATTATTTAATGCTAAAAGTTTAAATCAATATTCATGATTCATTTTTTAAGAATTAAAATAAATGTTATTTGTTTAAAAAAATGATTAATGAGATTAATTAAAAAGTTAATTTAAATCAAAGATCTTCTTTCACCAACCATTACATACGTTTAATATGAAGAAACCCTTCTTACCTACGTGACACATATGCTTATGCTATCTCCAATGCTACGTGTGCCCTCAGGTGTCCTTAACTGTCACGTCATCTGTCACGTAATATCATTACAAATCCTTAAAAACTTCAATTTTATGATTGTTTAGAGCAAAAGAAAGCAATCGATCTAGAGCAAAAGAAAGCAATTTAGTCGGTTTAGTCAAATTTGTGCTAATAAACCATCCATTATGAAGAACGTAAGTCAAATGTTAACAAAGTTTATACTAACAACGAAATAACAATACAAAATAAATCACCCATTATGAAGAATTCATACCAAATCATGCCTTGATAAAGCCCGAATGATACAAATTATTGAACGTTTTAAATGATCTTTTAGGGAATTTATATATAGAACCTTAATTTTGGAACAATATTTAAATATATAGTAATTACAACTTCTTAATTTCCTATTACAAATTCATAGTCACACAAGAAATTAAGAAAATGTTGGCCATCTTGTACTAATCGCCACTTTCCATATATCCCTAGACTTGTTTTTTGTAACCAACACTAAGCCTATTTGTTACATTCCATTGTTCCTTCCCGACCCACTCCTCTCAACTAAATGGCAAATGGCACTGCCAATAAAGGACCTTTATCCGAATTATGTCTTTTGATTATTGTTACCGTGGTAGGAGTTTTACCGTTTGTGTTATACTTTTGTTGCCCGATCCTTTTATGGGCTATAAGTCTTTGTAGGCAGGAACAAGTGCCTGAGGAGATACAGTTGCTGTGAGCAATAAGAATTCAGTATCGGGACTTATCCCGTCCCATAAACACAAGAAAGTCATGGGCTCAGTGGATGGTGAGCCCATGTGTGCAGTGTGTCTAAGTGAATTTGAGGATGGAGAAGAGTTGCGCACTATGCCTGAGTGTATGCATTCCTTTCATGCCCCTTGCATCGACATGTGGTTGTATTCCCATCGTAGTTGTCCAATTTGTCGACTAGATGCAACCATCGTAGCTTTGCCTCTGGTTGATGTTATATGTGTAGATGTTCCACAACCACAACAAGAAGAGACGACGAGACCATAATATTTCAATGTGCCACCAGTTTTAGTCATACAAAGTGGGGATAACTAAAGGTGATTTGATTAGTTTTAGATCAATTAGACTCACAAACTTGTCTAACTAAGAAGACGTGGACCACTGATGGTTTAAACTTTAAAACTTGTATGTGTTCAAAGTCTTCAACAAAGCCACAAGTTTGTGACACCATTTATAAGGTTTGTTCGTTAACATGTCGGTATCATCTCGATACTAGAAATTTCCATGCCAAATGATTTGAGCATACAAGCGAACCTCTAAGTGCGAAAGTAACGAAACATTCAATTGGTTCATATTATTCTGGCTTCATCAATAAGAGATATGGTATGAGTTCTTCATATTGGCTGGTTTAATTTAGTTACGGAAAATAAATGTATAATAGTTGGTGATAATATGAAAAAATGTAAGATTGTTTGTAAGATGAAAGCATTGCATCGAAAAAGTTAGTGAAAAGATTGATCACTTATCTTATTACAAAGAAAAAAAGAGCGATCTCTAAATGTTTATCGTTGGTGCCGATACCTATAAAACAAGTGATACTTTCAATAAACAATACACTTTACGTAAATGCAATGTGTCACCATCAATCTTACGAGAGTAGACATAGACGATTCAAAATTTCAAGTAGATATAAGCTTGTTTTATTCCAATATCCAACCATTAAACATTCGGTGTTTTTGTGACTTGTCATAATTCCATTGTAATCTTTAATAAGTATCGATATAGACAAAATTCTCTTATCATCTTTTATGCTAAACCTGAAATCCTAACCAATTATTATAACCATCAAGTCAAATAGGACGCAAAACGTCTTGCATTACCATTAACCACTTTTTTTTTTTTTGAAAATAATGGATTTTTATTATATAAATTATTACTATAAGAGGATTTTGGTGTTGGAATGACTCCTATTGGGTCAAGTGGCGGCACTATTGGGCCACGCCAATTTGTATATTCTTTTTTGTTTAGTCCCGTTACAGTAACGAGCGTAACGGAAGCCAAACGAATTCGCGTTGACTCATCGTCTTAATGTCTGAGACCGACAACACATGAGTTTTACTGACATTACACATGTTTAATAATTGTAAGGAAACCTCTCCTACGTATATGACACACTTTTTCACTATTTACTTGATCTTTACATAGGGCCTTTGAGCATTTACAGAATCAAACCTTTACAAACAGTCATATCAACGCTACGCTAGATTCCAAACTTTTATTAAAAAATCCTACTTTTTTTCACAACAACAAACCCCCTCGAACATCACAAATAATATTAAAACAATACAATATATGTGTGTGTAGTTGTTGTGAGAGCAGGGCCCCACCTTTTATCCTTATGTGGTTTGGATGAAACAGACTTTGCAAATAAACTTTTAGCCAAGCCCATGCCTCTCTTGTACACTAAAATCCACAACATTGGGTTTCACGGATTGTCGTGGATGCTCTTACTCTCTTGCATCATTTTCGTACCCCCCTCCCCCCCCCCCCTCGTGTTTACGTGTTCTCCAATCAACTTGTAGACAAAGTCAAATTTTAGACCTTATGCTAAATCGTGTCTTGATAAAATCGTAATGTTATATAAATTACCAATGTTAGAGTTAAGACTCCAATTGTTGAACGTTGATCTTTAATGGTATTTATATTGACAACTTAATTATAGAACAACATTAAAAATTAAAAAATATAGTAATTACAACTTCTTAGTTTCCCACTAAAAATTCATACATTACCGCAAATATGTTATGTGCTAATCGTCTTGGACTAATCGTCACTTTCCATATATTCCTAGACTTGTTTTTTTTCTAACCAAAACCAAGCCTATTTATGACATTCCATTTCCTCCGTTCCAGACCCTTTTCTCCTGGTCTAATGGGAACTTTACCGCAAATATGTTATGTGCTTCTTGGTGTCGTGATGGGACTAGTTTTACCGGTTGTGTTTTACTGCTGTTGCATGGTCGTTTTGGATTGGTGCTGTTGTGATAGGCGACAACAAGACCACATAGAGATACAGTTGCAAACAATACATGTGAACAAAAAGAATTCAGTGTCAGCACTCATCCCGTCCCATAAACACAAGAAGGTCATGGGCTCAATGGATGGTGAGCCCTTGTGTGCTGTGTGTCTAAGCGAGTTTGAAGATGGAGAAGAGCTACGCACTTTGCCATTGTATGCACTCTTTTCATGCCCCTTGCATTGACATGTGGTTGTACTCCCATCGTGGTTGTCCCATTTGTCGACTAGATGCCGCCATATTAGCTCCACCTTTGGCTGAAGTTAGATCTGTAAATGATCCACAACTCCAACAAGAAGATGTAACAAGGCCATAATATTCTAGTGTGCACAAGATCTAGTCTTACAAAGTTGGGCTATGTAAGGGTAATTTGATGGTTAGACTCACAAACTTGCACACATCGAAACGTGGTCCATTGATGGTTTGGAGTATAGATTGACCATCATTAGGGTTTCATCTCGATGCTAGAAGTTTGCATGCCAAATTATTCGAGTAAACAAACAAGTCTAAGTAAAAGAGACTAATTTGGTTCATATTATTTGGGCTTCATCAAACAAAGTTTTGATATGAGTTCTTCCTAACGAATGGTTTACTTTGTATTTTTATTCCCCTTGTTGGTACAAACATTGTTAATCTCTATGCTCCCTTTCAAAATCTCGCCTAATAGTCAAATGTAATACTTTTGTAATAAATAATTTAGTTATAAGAATAAATGTAAAAGTTGGAGATGATATAAAAAGTAAAAGAATGTTTGTGAGATGGTAAAAGTTTGTGAAAAGATTAATCACCAATCGCGTTATGCGTATCGAACTTAATGTAATTCGTTGCAAAAAAACAAGGTAAAAAAACATATGTAAGCACCTGTTGTGACCCGTGGCAAACCCAAAATTATTCACTTTATCCGAAACTTTTGGGGTCGCTTGACTATCGACATTTTTTTCCAGGGCGGGTCCCATTCTTATTTCTTCCTTTAATATAGATCAGAGGTACAAATCAATTATCAACATCCAACAACAGTAAAATCCTACTCAAATAAGCTAAAATTCCAAAACTATTATCAAATAAAATTTTCTAATCAAAGAAAAGTAATGAATTGAACATCAAAAACTAAATTTGGATAATAACTAAATAATCAATACAATCAAACTTTCAATTTTGAATTTTCAGACCTTAAGTTTTAGAAAATTTCAAATCCGAGAGACGAGAGCCATTGACAGAATAACCGACAATCAGAAATTTTCAGGTGTGATAAGCAAGCGACCGGAAATGTTTATATTAGGTATAATTGGGATAAATTATTTATATTAGATTTATATTTATAAATACTTAATTTTCTATATTAATTTTTATTCGTGGTCCATCTTGAAATTTAACGGGAGTCATTCACTCGTTTTCAAAATTGTAGAAGGGTTGTCGTTAAGAATTCTTAGGGGCCGGTCGGTATGTAACAAAAAAGAATTCAAAAGGGACGGACGATCGATATGCCTTAGCACTCGACCCATCCCTAGTTGTGACTGGTAAAATTAGTGATAACTTTAATAAAAGAGGCATCTGGTTAAACTCTCGTGTATAGGGGTGTTCATGAAAATCGAAATCTGAACTAAAACCAAAACTCAAATAAAATGATCTGAATTCTTATTCGAATTCGAATATGGAATTTAAAAAAATTCGGATTGTTCGGATATCCGTTTAATCATAATTTATTTAGACTACTATTTGAAGTTTGAACTTTAATTTTATGCTCAAGACTGATTTCTATTTTCCGATTTTGTATGTTTATTGTGATTCTAAACGTGTAAAAAAAATTTTAGGGACCAAAAACTAAGAAAAGTTTGTTATTAGGTTATTTTTGGATTATTTGGATAATTTTGGATTCGGACCGCATAGCATAGGATAGGATAGAAATATCACTTATTAGGTTCAGATTTCAGATACAGTCCTAAAATTTTCAAATCCGAAGATTCCAAACCAAGTAAACCGAATAACCTGCTATCTGATCCAATGTCCATGTCACTTAAGTCAGCTTTCAGGTGTGCCCAAAGTTAAGATATTTAGAAAGCTGGTTTGATATCATGATGTTCTAGTGGCAGAAACTGACACCATTTATTACACATCACCTTCCTTCTTTTGTGATGCCGTGTTATTTTGGGTGGCATCTCTCGAACCAAGAGTCACCCACCATAAAACCCACTCACCCCTCGCTTCCACAATATCAAATTCTATATGCACACCAACCGTTCGACCAAAGTCCTCTGAGAGCTTCATTACCATGTAAATTTACCACCTCAAGATGAGAGGTTCAAGCAGTGTAGTAGGACTTGTCTTAAGCCTTGTGTTTGGCTGTCTTTTACTAGCACTTGTGGCTGAGCTTTACTATCTAATATGGTGGAAGAAAAAGTCAACCAACATGGAAACAATACAAGAAAGTCAAAGCAGCCAGTCAAGACAATTCTTGCATATGTTTTGTTGTAAAAAGCCTTCATCTTTGATCACTACAGGGCTGGCCACAGACACCCAAGTTCATGAACCACAAGCACCATCAGCTCACCAAAACAAGCCCATGGTCAGACCATCTGACTGTTCAAGATTTTTGTTCACAATTGCAGAAGAAACAAAGGAAGATATGGAGTCTGATGATGTGAGTAAAATGGGGTCAAGAAGGAGTTTGAGTGATGTGGGTTCAGTGGATACATTGTTTTTTACTCCACTTGCTTCACCACCATACTTGACTCCACCTACTCCTATGGATTGTTCATATAGAGTTTTTAGTCCTTTGTTTCAGTCTTCAAGTGATTCAGAGTTCAATAGGATATGCTGAAGATGAAGTTTAAAGAAACTGATGTAAAGATTTTATGATGTTGATGGTTGAATTAGATGGTGGTGTTATTTGTGAAAAAGTTAATAGGCTTTTGTATTTGTATGAGTTTTAGTGAAACTTTTAATCTAACAAAAGTCAAAAAGTTAATAACTTGTTCATTAATTTGAATTGTTTAGTTCTTTATGTTTAGAGGTGAGTAAAGGTAGAAGTGTTTTTTGAAGACTTTTAAGATAATGAAGCATTTGTATAGTGCTCTGTATTGGTTTTGTTAAAAGTATATTGCACTCGACCTTTTTCTTATTTTTGATTCAGTGGCTTTTGATCAAAGTGATTCACCTGCTTTTAGCATTACACACTTGTAAAATAGCATCATGAGTTTATTGACAACATTCTCTTTCAGACTGCAAAGTGAAGGTGGGAAGGGCCATGGACAGGGTAGTAACTAGTAAGTAGTTCATTCTTTTATTACAATCTTATAGGAATGTAAATCCTTGATCCATTCATTCAATATTGTTTGGTATAAATACAAGAGATAATCCCGTGATTTTAGGGATTGATATCAAACTAAATTATATAAAGATTTACATCAATCATAATCCCGATATGCACGCTATTAGACCCCCGCAGTCGAAGCTGGAGGTTCACGTAGGCTTAGACTGGATCGAAAATCTTCGAACAACACCCTCAGTAACCCCTTTGTGAAAATATCAGCAACTTGATATCGTGAGGGTACATGTAGAACCCGAACCAGTCCCCTATGTACCTGTTCTCGCACGAAGTGAATGTCTAGCTCGATGTGCTTCGTCCGTTGATGTTGAATAGGATTACCCGATAAGTAAATGGAGCTAATATTGTCACAGTAGACCAAAGAAGCATGAGCTAGCGGTCTATGAAGCTCGAGAAGAAGGTTACGGATCCAACATATCTTTGCAACAACGTTCGCGATTCCACGGTATTCAGCCTCTGCGCTTGAGCGCGAGATAGTGGTCTGACGTTTGGAAGACCATGCGAGAAGGTTGTTGCCAAAGTACACGCAATCTCCCGAAGTAGAACGCCGAGTGTCCGGACATCCTGCCCAATCAGCATCGGTATAGGCACGTAATAAGTGAGAAGTCAAGGGACCGAGTGTAAGGCCGAGATGCGAGGTTCCTTGAAGATATCTGATTATCCGTTGCAGGCTATGTCAGTGAGCGAGACGAGGGGAGTGCATATGCATGCAGATTTGTTGGACCGCGTACGAGATGTCCGGTCTGGTGAAGGTAAGATATTGAAGAGCACCGGCTAAACTTCTGTACAGTGACGGGTTCTCATACTCGGGTCCCGAAGAACTTAGCTTTCCTTTAGTGTCAACTGGTGTTGCTACGGGTTTGCACGAGGTCATACCGGCACGATCAATGATGTCACGAGCATATTTCTGTTGAGATAGGAACATGGTGTTGCCCGTACGTTTGACCAAGATACCCAAAAAATAACTTACTGGACCGAGATCTTTCATTGCAAACTCTGATCCGAGACAATCAATGAGGTCAAGACGTAGCTTTTCAGAGGAGGTCGTCAATAAGATGTCATCCACATATAGTAAGAGATAAGCAGTTTCCGACCCATGATGATAAACGAATAGTGAATTGTCACTGCGACTCTGCGTGAATCCCAACGATAGCACATAATCGGTGAACCGTTGGTACCATGCCCATGGTGCCTGTTTTAGACCGTAAAGAGACTTTTTGAGCGAACATACGTGATGTGGATGTGTCTTGTCTCTAAATCCCATAGGTTGATACATGTAGACCGTTTCGTCTAACTTCCCGTGTAAGAAGGCGTTTGTCACATCTAGTTGATGGACCGCCCAAGACTGAGACAACGCGAGAGAGATAACGGTGCGTATGGTAGCCGGTTTAACAACCGGACTAAATGTTTCTCCGCAATCAACACCAATCTGCTGGCCTCTGCCATCACATACCAAACGCGCTTTGTAGCGCTCCAATGACCCGTCTGATCTGAACTTGTGGTGAAAAATCCACATGCTTCGGATGACATTCATATGAGGTTGGTGTGGGACTAACTCCCACGTCTTATTTTTAATAATAGCATCAAACTCGTTGGTCATGGCGGCTCGCCACTCCGGTGTTGACAAAGCGGCTTTAGGTGATTTTGGTAAAGGTTTAACGGAGGAGGTTTGAAGGTTGAATTGCGGTTTGGGTTTGGAGATCCCGTCAATTGCGCGTATGCGCATGGTGCGAGTCGCCGGAACGGTGGTAGGCGGAGTTTGTGGTGTTGGCTGAACGGGTGGAATGGGTACGTCAGTGTGCGCTGTTTGGGTTTTGTTTCGTCGAGAGTAGGTGAAAATGGGTGGTGAGGAGGTGTCCGGCTGAGAATTGGAGGGTGCCGGTGCATGGGGTGTGGTGGCTGTTGCGGTAGGCCCCGGGTCAGGTTGTGTAGGGGAGGATGTGGCAGTAGTGATTGGGTGGTTAACTGAGTGGTTGGCTGACGTATAGGGGCTGCCGGGTGGAATGGAATCGGTGGGTGTGGGTGTTATGGGTTGGACGTGGTTCCAGAGAGTGGGATGTGGTGGGTCGGATAGGAAGGAGTACGGGTGGGGGAGTTTTGGCGGTTGTATAAGACTTTCGTCGGGTTATTGAAGTTGTTGGGTTTGATGCTTCCATGACTTGTGATGTGCTTTACTGCCTATGTAATATGTTTGCAGTTGTGATCATATAATTTTAATAGTTGCAGTTCTTGTTAATAAACACTTAAGGCTTACATAACAACTAGAAAAATAATCTAGACACACTTGATTACAAGTTTATGAACTCCTTTTCTTGTTTCACTAGTTTGTTGAAAGCTTTGGCATATTCACCTTAACATCTTGTAAAATTCGAACGTCCGGGACTTATATTCCTTCTAGATGAAGATCTATATTTAGAGTCTGGAAGGTCTTGATTTTTGCAATTTGGTATATTATTGTATGTAAAACGTAACGGGAAATATCCGAACTATTACAGAGGGGAACCTTCAATATATACCGGAAGCAAGTCCTAGAGAAGTTTATATCGGGCGCATAGTCCATATACTATTAAATAAGCTAAAAGCATTACATATGATTAACACTCTTTCTTGAACATATATATTAATCATGCCCAATTTGTTACAAATAAATCTATGGTTTCCAAAGAGGTAATGATATTAGTAAGTTCAAAATTCGTCTTCATGTGAATCGGCTGAATAGATGGAGGGTTTGCTTGATAGTAGACCAACTACAGCAGGATCATGATCTACAGTCGATGGACCAAATGACACGGGGAGTAACGGGAATGACTCGTGAAATGTGACATCGGCACTGGTAAAGCATCGGTGGAAAGATGTGCATTTAATTAATTTTCACTTGTTCTCAAGTAAAAGTTCCATATTAAACGAATCCAATTTGAATTTTACACTTCTTTATGTATAGAGATGAATAAAGGTTAAACTGCTCTTAAAGAAAATTGATTTTTCCACAGCTGTAGTTACCCAAGTCAGAGAAATCATACTACAATAAATTGTACAATAATATGCAGCACACTGAAGCATCTGTATACTGCTCTGTACTGGTTTTCCTAAAAGAATATATATTGCCCATAAGTTATTTCTTATTTTTAATTCAGTGGCTTTTGATCAAAGTGATTCACCTGCTTTTAACATTACACACTTGTAAAATAGCACCCTGAGTTTATTGACACTGCAAAGTAAAGGTGGGGGTGGGTCCATGGAAATGGGAGTAAGTAGTTCTTTGAATGATTTTATCATACCTGTGTAATCTAATTACTTACACTTTGATGATTGATCCATGGTATGATCTTAAGCTTTGAACTTGAATTAAATTCAACGTCATTATTACTAATAAAATTTGGTAAGACGTGAATTTGTATCGGTTATTTAGTTATGTTGTTCTCTAGGACTACTGTAATCATGCTCCGAGGCTGAAATTTATCTGTAAAATTCAAATGCATGTGAAATGACTATTTACATCATTACATGAATTTAACATATTTTTAGCGTTATTAATTTGGTAAAAATGATCATCCATTTAATTAAATTGTAATTTTAATGCCAAGACTTGGGTTGTTAAACTTATGATAAGCTTGTGACATATGAAGAACAACTCATATGGTTGTCAAGACTATACCGGTGAAGTTATGCTTTGTTACTAGGTTTGCTAACCCCGTATCAGTAATTTAAACTAGATTGGCAATCTTGCTAGTAATTATAGAAAATAAAAGTTATAAGAAAAAAAAAACACTTAAAACTAAAAATATAACAAAGTAGGTGGATATTTTATTGAAATATGGTTCTGTATTATGATTTATGGAACTATAATAGTATTTATGGTTTTAAAAGAAATCTTGTTGGTCCAAAAACTAATTGTGGCACTTTGGATTTTGGAACATCTTGCTTAATGCTTAGAGTTAGAGGTGTACAAAAAAAAATTGGTTGGAACCGGTTCTATGCAAACCGAACCGAATTGGTTTGACAATAAAACCAGTTTCATCTAAACCGACCCAAACCGGCGGTTCTAGGACTGGTTCACCTTATGATCTACCAAATCAGTTTTAAAACCGGACCGGTTTGGGTTAAAACCGGTTTAAAATGGTTAAACCAGTTCTAAACCGAGCTGGACCAGGTCGGCCTCTCTTGTTCCTAAACCGGTTTCTAAACCACACCGGTTTTGACCATGCTTTGACCAAACTTGTTCGATTTATAAACCAGTTCGATTTGGGAAAAAACCGATTTTGTACACCTCTACCAGAGTTAATGTGTGCTGAGAGGCCCGACCCAGCCCAAATTAGTTTTAGTTTTATTACGTTGTCTAAAGTTTAAACCAACCCAGTTATAACATAATATGAAGTAGTAGTTATAATTAATAAGCCTATAATAGTAATTTGCTGCAGCCCACAACTTGAGGAGCAATTGGAACAAAATTGCTACTCCTTGTAGTTCACTAGAGGTGCCAAAAAAAAACCGTATCCGTAAAAAAAAACCCGGAGCCGGGTTTTTAATACACGAGCCCGTACTTGACCCTACATGTAAGGTACGGATATGTTATGCATTTCAGTACGAAAACATGTATCCGAAGCCGGACTCGATTGGTACCCGGTAAGACCCGATACTGGAACCAGGTTTTTCCAATACCCGAAACCGGGGTTTTCAATTACCCGATTTATACCTGAAATTGCCCTAAAAATACCCTAAAATGTACAACCCCTTAAAAAATTCAATCCATGCCCGAAAAATCTGAAAATAAGGTTTTTTCAATACCTGGAAATAGGATATTAAAAAAAATACCAGGTTTTAGAATATCCGGTTCTTTACTCGACCCGAACCTGATGTATATGATATGGTTTTTAAAGACAATACCTATCCGATTTTTCAATACCCAATCATACCCATATTTGAAAAACCTGATTTGTGCCCCTCAAGTTCACTTGTTCCCCTTTTTGGGCTGAGAAACAGCCAAGCCCATTTGGTTATTTTCATTCTTCCGTTTTAATTTCCATTTGTTACTGGTGACAACAATTAATAACCATTGACAACTTGTTGCCGCAATTCCATCTCAACTCCTCGTTCAAACCCATTTTTGTAGCTATTTCTTCATTAATCCATTTCTTCTTCATCTTCCCTACATTTCAATCCAATTCGCTTCCTTCCTAGTAGGTACATTTTACAATCTCAAATTCATCTTTAATTCCAATTGGTTCATGCTATAGCTAATAATGTTATCATATAATTAAGGTTTTTAATCTGTGAATTGGTTATGGATTTTGATTCATTTAATTCTATAAATTTTATTTTAAATATGATGCTGCTATAAATGAAGCACTAAAATTGAATGCATGTTAAAAAAAAAACTTATTTCTGTTACATATACAAATGCATGTTTGTATGCACATGTATATGTATGGGTGTTAAATGGGCCGTGTTGGCGGGTTGGTAGGTCCAAGCTGACGCGAATCCGAAAACTGATACAGCCCCAACCCGAAAATCGTGTTAACCACGTGAACATGAACATGATGCGAATATTTACGGGTTGACGCAAACATAAACCATTTGACCCGGGAGTGTTTTTTTATTGTTCACATGTTAATTCTATAAATTTACATTTTTACAAAAACAAATATATAGATTTATACAAACAAATATATTTTAATCATAGAATCTCATGTAACATTCCTTTTTAGTTTTAAATTTTGGAATAAAATATTCAACCAACTTAATTTATTATACAAAATTTTATCTAAAAACTAGGGTTGACCCGAACCCACCCTATTAACTAAATGTGTTTGTGGGTTCGACTCGAAAATGCCCCGAACCCTTTTATACCAAAACCAATCCCACAAATTTCATGCCAAGTTCATGTCGTGTCAGAAGCTCGCACCCCGGTATGCATATCTTTTGAAGATAGGCTATGCACGTTAGATTTTATTCACATAAAATATGACATTTCAAATACCATCATCATGTTTTAGGTTATTAGTGTTGTTTATAATGGCATTATGGATTTATTCACATATATATTCTTTCTTGTATTTGTATTAAAGATCATGTGTCACAATATATTCTATTCGGTTCTTTAGGTAGCTTAAGATGGCAGACGAGGATATTCAACCACTTGTGTGTGATAATGGAACTGGAATGGTTAAGGTAATCATTAATCAATAATCAAAATATATCCTTCACAAACATTTTCATGTTCACATAAACAAACTAATTTTACAGGCTGGATTCGTGGGTGAAGATGCACCACGGGCCGTGTTCCCAAGTATCGTGGGCCGGCCCCGTCACACGGGCGTGATGGTTGGAATGGGCCAAAAAGACGCATATGTTGGCGACGAGGCCCAATCCAAAAGAGGTATATTGACCCTAAAATACCCGATCGAACACGGTATTGTCAATAACTGGGATGACATGGAGAAGATTTGGCATCACACTTTCTACAACGAGCTTCGTGTCGCTCCCGAAGAGCACCCGGTTCTTCTCACCGAGGCCCCTTTGAACCCGAAGGCTAATCGTGAAAAAATGACTCAAATCATGTTTGAAACGTTTAACGCGCCCGCTATGTATGTCGCAATTCAAGCCGTGCTTTCGTTGTATGCCAGTGGTCGTACAACCGGTATTGTGTTGGACTCAGGGGACGGTGTGAGCCACACCGTCCCCATTTACGAGGGGTACGCGCTTCCACACGCAATCCTTCGGTTGGATTTAGCTGGACGTGACCTGACTGACGCGTTAATGAAAATCCTGACCGAACGTGGGTACTCGTTCACCACGTCAGCCGAACGAGAAATTGTTCGGGACATGAAGGAAAAGCTAGCTTACATAGCACTCGACTTCGAGCAAGAGCTCGAGACTTCAAAAACTAGCTCTTCGGTCGAGAAGAGTTTTGAGCTGCCCGACGGACAGGTCATAACCATCGGGGCAGAGAGATTCCGCTGCCCCGAGGTTCTTTTCCAGCCTTCCATGATTGGAATGGAAGCTGCTGGTATTCATGAGACTACTTATAACTCTATCATGAAATGTGATGTGGATATTAGGAAGGACTTGTATGGAAACATTGTGCTTAGTGGCGGTACGACTATGTTCCCCGGGATCGCTGACCGGATGAGTAAGGAGATCACCGCGTTGGCCCCAAGTAGCATGAAGATCAAGGTCGTCGCCCCGCCCGAGAGGAAGTATAGCGTTTGGATTGGTGGTTCCATCCTTGCATCACTCAGCACCTTCCAGCAGGTTTGCTTTTGTAACCAATGTTTTAATAACCGGACTGGACAGCAAACCTGCTGTCTAACTGGTTCACTGGTCAGGCCAGTTAGACTGGATTTAATAATCAGATGACGTCATAAAATAATATTTAATATAAAAATAAAACTATATATATATATATATATAAAACAGAAAGCAAAATATGAAAATACTTTATGCTTTGGTGTATGAAATATGTTTTAACTTCTTATGTTTTGAGTGCAGATGTGGATCGCGAAGGCTGAGTATGACGAGTCTGGTCCGTCTATCGTTCATAGAAAATGCTTCTGATTTGTGCAACTTCGGTCTGGTGTCGCGTTCGGCTTGCACGTTTGTATTTTTATTGTTTTCTTTTATAATCTACACACTACATATATGATTTGTGACTATTGATGTATTGTACGTTCCACTATTCTTTGATTTTCATATTGTTTTAGAAAGTTAGAGCATATTTTACTATGTTTTGTTGATTTCATGATTCTTGGTTAAGAATCTATGTAGAAACTTTTGTGTTTGTGCGTTATCTTTTTGTTTTTTGAGTTAACCGTCATTTTAGTACCCGTGGTTTGTTCAACTACGCAACTTTAGTACCGTTTTTGAATTTTTTGCAAATGGTTATTTCAGTTTTCTAAGACTTGCAATTTTAGTACTTTTTTCTAACCCCGTCTATTTTTCTCTGTTAAGTAAGGGGTAAACCGGTAACTTCGTTATTTTTTATTTTTATTTGTTTTTTTGTTTTCTTTTAATCAATTTATCCTTCACCTTTCTCTTTTTAATTTATATTTCCATATTCTCTTTCTCTCTCTATACACCACCATTGCAAACAAACACCACAATAATTTCGATTTCTCGTACAAGATAAAAATGATTTGCTCGTATCTAGGGCATGACCCTGTAAGTCAACTACCATTGTTATTCATCTACCACCTCCGGTGAACTACCACCAGTTAACAACCACTGCACCATGAAGCAATAACCACCACCATTTAACCACCCCAACTGCCGGCACCACCACACCCGTCCCATCTCAAATCCAACACCACCACATCCCTCCCCTTCCCGTCGTCTTCCCCTATTGCTTGTCTGTACATATTTGGAAGAACACAACTACAGTTCTTCATCATGATGACTCAAATTCAACGAAATTAGGGGCTTTATAGTGTTGATGAAGGTGCATATGTGCAGGCCAAAGCCATTGAATTGGGTGGAGTTTGGGGTTTTCTAGGGTTCTTGGGTTATGAAGATACAAACTTTACCAAGGGGTTGGGTGATAAAAAAAAAAAGAAAATAAATAAAAAGAAAATTACCAATTGACCCCTTACTTAACGGACAAAAATAGACGGTGTTAGAAAAAAAGTACTAAAATTGCAAGTTTTAGAAACTTGAAGTAGCTATTTGCAAAAAATTCAAAAACGGTATTAAAGTTGCGTAATTGGACAAACCACAGTTGGTAAAATGGCACTTAACTCTTGTTTTTTCTAAACAACGAACATAGACAAAATCCTTCGAATAATCTTAGGGGTCCGATGTAAGTGATTAATTACTTAAATCAAAGAACACGTCGCCAAAGTTGCCAAATCCTTTTAGACTAGATAACAAGGACTACTTAAGCACTAACATGTAGCATCATTATATACTACAGATAAATATTGGGTGTTGGTGTCACAAGTTGTAACTAAATATTTTTTTTAAAGAATTAGGAAATATATTTGATAACATTACAGAAAATGAATGCGTAGTATATTGGCTGGTGTTCAATTAGTTAAGGCTTTCCGTGTCTCTCTTCCCAAGTTCGAAGCCAGTAAATACTATTTTTTTGGGTGGGGTTTCGTGGAGCACATAATTCATTTTCTTAATATTCTAATTTGCTTTTAAAAAAAAAAAATTGTTATTTTATTTGTTTTAAATAATTTAGTTTGACAAGTTTATTATTTGGGGGTATTCCAATAACCATAGTGAACATGTCAGCTACCGGTCGATTTCATGGCGAATTGTCGTTGCAATACCTGTGTTTTACCGATCAAATAAAAAATCGTTTTAGATATTTTTTATGTATCATAAGTTATGCAAGTGCCGCTACTATTATTAGCGTGGGTTTAGTGCGGGCACCGCAACAAACCTAACCGATAAAGACCAAATCCTTGTCACCGTAATGAACTTAACCATTACAGACCGAATTCGCATTGGGGACGTAATGAACTTAACCATTACAGACCGAATTCGCATCTTTGTGTCGTCGCAACGCGGTGGGTTTTAACCTGCCATAAGATTAATAGTCATGGGTGGTGCCACAACACTTTTTGAGCACAACCCTATTTCTAATCTACTGTGTGGTCTAATGGTTGTAGGTGTGTTTTCTAACTGCTTGGTGGTGTTTGTGCCCAAGATCGAGTCTAGCCGGCTACTTGCTTTATTGTTTTTGTGAGTTTATCTTGTGTCTGTTATACAAGCTACTTGCTTTTTTGGTGTTTTTATATTGGTGCGAACTGAAGATGTCGAGAACCGTAACGAATCTAACCCATACCAACCGAATTCGCCACCGTTTTTGTTTTAATGGAACCATAACGAATCTAACCCATACCAACGAAACTCATGTCAACTCGCCACCGTTTTTGTTTTAGATAAGTTTTTTTATTTTAAATATGTTAACCTGGCGAAATTATTTTTCGGATTTAGTTCTGGAGCCCTTAACGAATTTAACCGATAATTTAAGCGATTCCGACCCAATTAGCGTCGATTCTCCGCTGCAATGCATGTGTTTTACCGACCGAATAAACGTCGTTTTAAATAAATATATTTTTTTGTATCATAAGCTATTCGCGTGCCATTTATTATTTTTGGCATTTACTAACTTATGTTTCGTGTTTAGTGCTAGTTAATTATTATTCGAACTATCCGACAAATCCCTGAATTGCTATCCGAATCTGAATCCGAATTTTTGGATATCTTGAATTCAGATATCTGAATTTTTGAATAGTTAAAATACGGATTTTTGAATAATTCGAACATGGATTTGAATTTAGATTCTTTCAAACACTCTTGTTGGAGTGTGGACATATATAATCTTAAGACACCAAGTCTAAACTGAAAATTTATCATTCAAATATTTTATTAATTAATCACTATTAATTTAAAATTAAAACACGGTTTAGAAAAAGTCTAATTAGATCAAGCCAACATTAAACTCAGATCCATTCCGTGATCTTCTAACCACTCCACCAACTATATAAATGCATCTTTGTTTCCTCTCTCCTTATAGAAACTCTTTACTCACAAATTCGTTAAGAGTGATATATAAGCATGAGAATAACAAGGAGAAAGTTGTGTGGTTATTTTCTTGTGCGAGTCGAAAGGGATTGCGCACAGAATCAAAGATGGATATAGATGAGATACTTAGAAGTGAGCTTGCAACCATTAACGAAGACTCTGAGAGTTATGGCCTGAAGGATAATGATGGCGAGAACCATAGAATCCGAGCAAAGCTGGAAAAGAAATCGAAGAAAGAAGACGCAAATCACGTTTTCACTGCTCAGTTTAGCATGAAGAACTCATATGCACTCTTCTTGGACAGGATGACAAGCAGTAGAAGCTTTGGTGGACTTCAAGTCTACTAATAAAAAACATGTCATATCATCATATTCATGTCCTCCTTCCTCATCTTGAGCTTTATTAGTTATATTGTATTTTGTGGAACATATTTACCCTATTAACTTTCTTTCGCGTATGGTATACATTGGGGAGTTGAAACTCAAACCTGTTAGTTATTTACATTAGCACATTTTGTATGTTAAAGACCATGTACCATCTCATTTATATAATATCCGATAGGGGATTGAAAGTTCAAATTGGTGACTCATTTGTGGACCAATGGGAACGTGGAAGAAGAGTAAAAAAAATCGCACTTTAATCATAACACCTTTTTATTAATGTTGGTTTTATTTTATATTTTTTGTTTTATTATTAAATCTAGATGTTAGCTTTGACCATAATAAATATTTTGGTCGTCTTATATCATTATGTCATTAGTTTATTATAAGTCACGTTTGACCCATTTTATTTATAAATAGATGCTCATATGTAGCGGTAAAGACAACTTTTGATCCTTTGATTTATAGTAAACTATTTCTATCCGGCGTGGTGCACTGGGACAGCTAGCAAAACCTCAGCGTTGAAACCCGGGCGTTGACGAACGTTACGACGATGAGTAGACACGAATTCGGTCGGTACCGGCTGCGTTCCTTACGATATAGACACCATTGGTAAATTTGAGGGTTAAAACTTAAAAAATTAATTCGTCAAATTAACATATAAGAAAACAAAATATTTAAGACGATGCTTATTTAGTTGGAAAACCTAAACGTTGGTAAAACCTAAGCGTTGTCAGTCTCGAGCATTGAGGTGGTAACGTACTTGACACGAATTCGGTCGGTTTTGATTACGTAGCTTACGGTATCGGAACTAAAAATGAAAAATGTAAAACTTGAGGTGGGCCAACGACCAACTGGGGGGGGTCGATAGCGTTGTCGGTCATGGGCTTTAAACAAGGCCGCGAGTCTGCCCTAACTCGGTCGGTTCCTTTTAGATTTGTTAGGGTCCCGAAACTAAAACAAAAAAATTGACGTTTGGTCGGTTTCCATTACATTTATTATGATAACTGAACTAAAAAAAATCACCAACCAATATGACGTCTCCAAACTTGTTAATTATATACAGTAGTAATTATATACAACCACTTGCGACACCAAACTTGTTAATTATATACAGTAGTAATTATATACAACCATTTGTGACACCAAATTTGTTAATTATAAACAGTAGTGATTTTGCGACCATCCATCACACTGTTGTATGCTGTATTATAAGTTAGATGTCCTTGTTTGTTTAGTATTAAAATTTTCTAATAATAATAAAAATCATTATTATAATTATTAATGTCTTACATCTTACATCGTACCTATCTTACATATCTATAATATATTAACGAAACCCTTAAAATCCTATGTGTCGTGATTTGGTCGCTCCCCTCTTTTATGGAAGCCACCAGATTGCTTAATTTTTAAATTGAGACCTTTCATTGATTTAACTCAAATTTATGGGTATGGGTCTTACCAAAACCAGATAGCTTTTAAACGGGTTATAACATCACATTAAATTAAAAATTAATCTTACCAATTATTTGATATGAAAATCCTATAAAATAGGGATATATTAAAATTTAATATCCAATTTAAAAAGAAAAAGATATTATTTATAATTAATTAACAGTTTTATAGTAAAAAAACATAAGCTGGTCACGGGTCACCAAATCCAGATAGCTTTTAAACTGGTTATAACATATCATTTATTTATGAAACACTTCATCATCAAACCCTAAGTATATTATTAACTTTCTTACAATAAAGAAAATTAAAATCCAAAAAATAAATATTAAAAAATGAAAAATGTAAAACAATTATTCTCTCAAGCCATCATATGCTTTATTTGTAAATGAAGGCTTCTCACGCATTTAACGCGAATTCACGGGTAAAGGTCTCACCAAACCCAAATAGCTCTTAAACGGATTATAACATCTCATTATATTAAAAATTAATCTAATCAAATATTTGATATGAAAATCCTATCAAACAGGGATATACTAAAAATTAATATCCTATTTTATTTAAAAAATATATATTATTTATAATTAAGAAACAATATTATAATAAAGAAAATAAATGGGTAATGAGTATCAACAAACCCGGATATCTTTTAAACCGAATTATAACATATCATTTATTTGTGAAATCATTTCATCATCAAACCTCAAGTATATTAATTATTAACTTTCTTACAATAAATAAAATTAAAATCCAAATATACATATATAAATATTAAAAACAAATAATGTAAAACAACCCCGTAATACGGGGATAAAATCTAGTAAGTAATAAAAGAAAACCCTAATGCCACATGGCAACTCCTAACACCTCTCTATCCTATGTGCCACTTCATAAGACTTTCTAATCCTCCACTTTGCCACATGTGCACTAATAAATACAAATAAATAATAAATACTCATAATGGATACAAACTAATAATTAATAAATACTAACAACAACAATGAAATAAAAATAATATTATTGTTACTAATATTATTTATATCATCATCATTACTATTATAAGTAGCCTTTTAGTAATAAAAAGAGGTGTGAAAAAAGCAACAAAGTAGTTAAGAAAATAAGAATCGATCATCAGCATTTTATAAGTATCTGAGTGTAAAAGAGTATTTTGTCATAGCCAAATTTTTACAATAGATTAGTTAAAACTGAATCAAGGGTTTTCAATAATATAAAAAAAATAGATTTTAGGTTATAATCTCTAGCAATGGCAGTTTAGGAACATCGTGTTTTTACTATAAAATATTGTTATCGATTCAAAATTTGATACATGTTAAAAGCATTTTCATCTAAAAAGAGTTAACGGGCTAAAGTATGTTTCAACTTTCAGGTCATGACTTTGGTGACAAATCTTTGGGATCATGAATTTGGTGACAGATCTTTGGGGTCATGACTTTGGTGACAGATCAAAAGACTGATTTTGAAAATTTAAAATTTGGTTTCGGATTAGATTCAGAGTCAATATTTTTGTCATATATTTTTTATTTGATAGAGGTCAAATTTCTAAAAATCACATTTTACGCGTCTTTGTTTCTTTTAAACTACTAGCGGGTCAAAGAAGAATCAAATCGGAAAGAAGTTTGAAGAGGTACATATGTTACTCCATTTAGATTATATGCTAGCCCATAATAATATCTCAATGTATGTATAATTTTTCCGAGTTATTAAAATTTGTGACATGACGTGGTGATATAGGCCATAAAAAAAATTAATAATGTCATATATTTACAGAAGTTTAAAATGATTTATGGTTCAAATGTAATTTAGGGATATGCATGTTTATTAAACATTTCATATATAATGAGTTTTTTATTACTTATATAATTTAAATTGTTAAACCCGTGTAATACACAGGTAGTTAAGATAGTATAACATATATGTGTACACATTTACATATACAGACACGTACACATGCTCGTAGTACATGCTTGTTTATAAGGTTTCTGGAACCTTGAAACATTGGGAGAAAATGAAAGTATTTGAGAAAAAAATTTTGTCGTCTAATATGAAGTTGATGTATCGGTTTGTAAAGGTTTATTGTTATTGATTTATTGGTGCCCGGGTCTCTTAAACTCGAGTTTTGGGTTTTCTTTTGGCATCCTACTTTTGTTTGGCTTCTTTAATGTATTTTACAGTTTTTTGTTTTTTTTAATGATGTGTTATAATATTAAAATAAAATTGAAATGAATGTCACGTGTTTGACCTTGTGAATGCATATAAAAAGAAATTTAATGCAGAATAACACATTAAACGTGTTGACATGACATGCAAGTTGTGTAATATATATAGTTGAAGGGACTTATTCACATTCTATAACCTACAAAATGAAACAGCTAAATAATTATATTGTGTCATGGTGGCTTGGTGAGAGCCACAACGCCTATAGCATCAACGAGCCACTTGTATTAGTTGTCACCATTTCAGTACTAATCTTAGCTATACTATACTGCAAGTTCATACTTTCAAACTCATCAAACGGTGCTCCATCATTGCCACCAGGTCCTCGTTCATTCCCGATTATCGGGTACCTTCCATATATTACTCCGGACTTGCACACACAGCTCACCAACATGGCTCACACCTACGGCCCTATCTTCAAGTTCAAACTAGGAAGCAGGCTTCACGTCGTGATAAGCACCGCAGAGTTGGCAAAGGTTGTGGTTCGTGACCAAGATGAGGCCTTTTCTGACCGTGACCAATCAACCGCGGCTTTAGTGTTAACTTATGATGGCCTAGATATAGCTTTTTCCAAAAACAACCCGAATTGGCGTAAGCTTCGTAAGATACTTGTCCATGAGGTCCTAAGCAACAAGAATCTTAAAGCAACTAGTTATTTTCGAAGGGACGAGGTTAGAAAAACCGTCAAGAATGTTTTTGATAGAATTGGTACCACGGTCAACATACGTGATATTGCCTTTTCTACGGAGACAAATGTCCTAACAAGAACAATATGGGAAAACACCTCAGATGAAGGGTTGAAAACTAGCAATCTTGGAGATGAGATAAATATGGTGACTTCAAACGTTATTAAGATTTTTGGACGAGTTAATTTGTCTGATTTCTTCCCTAGTCTTGTCCGATTTGATCTACAAGGTGTTGAGCGGGACATGAAGATACAAGTTAACAAGTTGGATACACTTTTCACTAGCATCATTGAAAATCGAATTGAATCCAACTTCAAAATGTCACAAGAAGAAGTGGGGTACGAAGGAAAGAAAGATTTTGTACAAATATTACTAGATCACAAGGATGAAAAAGATGGTATTTCGCTTAGCATGACCCAAATGAAGGCAATTCTCCTGGTAAGATTCGTTCTTCATATTTCGTTTCTTTTTAAAAGAATTGAAATGAAGAACAAAACAATAAAAAGTGAATACTTTATAATTGTGTTGAATAACTACAAACTAGATTTTTATATACAGAAATTATAATGAAAAATGATAATGATAAAACCAACAAACTAATAAAAACGCTAAAACATCAATAACTATCGCATTTGCAATTTGTATTCCTTGAGTTGGCTT
>NW_027503442.1:0-34930 GCF_021521415.1 Bidens hawaiensis
CTTCTGCAGTTGCAGAAAAAGATCAACCGACGCAAGGACTTTCTTCACTGGTGGACTAAGTGAGGCTTTCGCTGCGCTGTGTTTTCTGTTTTTACCAAATAAGTTGTGTGTTTGCTATGTATCATGCAACTATTAGACACCCGAAGTGGTTTGTTTTTGTAGGGGTATGGTATTAAACCCGGTTTACAATCCTAAATTTATTATATTTGGTTTGTTTTATTATATGGGCTAATACATTTGTTATTGGGCTGAGGAGGTTTGTGGAGGTAGCCCTAATTGGGCTAGGCCCATTAGGGTATCATGATGGTGGCCATGAGACTCTATATAAGGAGGTCTTCACCTCCTTATCATAGGGTCATGCTCAGTAGGTGCCACCACCAGTTTTTGTGTCTGTGAACAAGAGATCTTCAAGATCATCTTAGCGGTCACCTCCACACCCCCAAAACGCCACTGCAGATCGCGAGCAGCCGGAGGAGAGGATCAGCAGACCAGGATGCGGTTCATTCATCTCGAAATCCGTGGAAGCTCCGTCATGGGTCAGGTCAGATTCCATTTCGTGCTTCGACATTGGCGCCATCCGTGGGACGGCAATGAACCACACTGGCCTCTCTTCTCGGCCCTCCGATCCGTTCATCAAAATCTCAGGAAGAACCACCAAGCTTTTGGGGGAAACCCTTAGATCTATGTTTTCAGATCTGGAAAATACTTCCAGATCTGGAAGATGCAGGAGGAAACCACCAAGCTTTTGGGGGAAATCCATAGATCTGTGTTTTCAGATATGGAAAATACTTCCAGATCTGGAAGAAACAGGAAGAAAACAACGAGCTTTTGGGGAAAACCCTCAGATCTGGGTTTTCAGATCTGGGTTCGTCCGAGCAGCAGCCACACCTCATATTCATAGGTTTATTAACCCTATCAGATCTGTTGGTTTTACATAAAACCTACCTGATGTGGATATTCAAAACCTTTGGGTCGCGCGCGCGCCCAGGCGATTACTCTGCGCCTCAGCGGGCGCGCGCGCGCCCAGGCGATTACTCTGCGCCTCAGCGGGTCGCGCGCAGGCGCCCAGGCGATTACTCTGCGCCACAGCGCGCGCGCGCGCGTTCAGGCGATTACTCTGCGCCACAGCGGGGTCGCTGCGCGCACCCAGGCTTACTCTGCGCCACAGCGCGCGCAGCGCAGCGCCCAGGCGATTACTCTGCGCTACAGCGGGGTCGCGCGCGCGCCCAGTCAATTACTCTGCGCCTCAGCGGGTCGCGCGCGCGCGCCCAGGCAATTACTCTGCGCCACAGCGCTGCGCGCGCGCTGCGGGCGATTACTCTGCGCCACAGCGGGGTCGCGCGCGCACCCAGGCAATTACTCTGCGCCTCAGCGGGTCGCGCGCGCGCCCAGGCAATTACTCTGCGCCTCAACGGGTCGCGCGCGCGCGCCCAGGCAATTACTCTTCGTCACAGCGCGCGCGCGCGCGGGCGATTACTCTGCGCCACAGCGGGGTCGCGCGCGCACCCAGGCAATTACTCTGCGCCTCAGCGGGTCGCGCGCGCGCGCCCAGACATGAAGGCAGAGCATGCTTATTGCAATAAGCATGCTCAAGCAGCAAGCATGCTCAAGCAGCAAGCATGCTCAAGCATCAAGCATGCTCAAGCAATAAGCATGCTCAAGCAGCAAGCATGCTCAAGCATCAAGCATGCTCAAGCAATAAGCATGCCCAAGCAATAAGCATGCTCAAGCATCAAGCATGCTCAAGCAATAAGCATGCTCAAGCAATAAGCATGCCCAAGCAGCAAGCATGCTCAAGCATCAAGCATGCTCAAGCAATAAGCATGCTCAAGCAGCAAGCATGCTCAAGCAATAAGCATGCCCAAGAAATAAGCATGCTCAAGCATCAAGCATGCTCAAGCAATAAGCATGCTCAAGCAATAAGCATGCTCAAGCAGCAAGCATGCTCAAGCATCAAGCATGCTCAAGCAGCAAGCATGCTCAAGCATCAAGCATGCTCAAGCATCAAGCATGCTCAAGCAGCAAGCATGCTCAAGCATCAAGCATGCTCAAGCAATATCTGCGCCTCAGCGGGTCGCGCACGCGCCCAGACATGAAGGCAGAGCATGCTCAAGCAATAAGCATGCTCAAGCAGCAAGCATGCTCAAGCATCAAGCATGCTCAAGCAGCAAGCATGCTCAAGCATCAAGCATGCTCAAGCAATAAGCATGCCCAAGCAATAAGCATGCTCAAGCATCAAGCATGCTCAAGCAATATCTGCGCCTCAGCGGGTCGCGCGCGCGAACCCAGGCATTTACTCTGCGCCTCAGCGGGTCGCGCGCGCGCCCAGGCAATTACTCTGCGCCTCAGCGGGTCGCGCGCGCGCCCAGGCAATTACTCTGCGCACAGCGCGCGCGCGCGCGCGGCGATTACTCTGCGCCACAGCGGGGTCGCGCGCGCACCCAGGCAATTACTCTGCGCCTCAGCGGGTCGCGCAATGCGCGCGCCCAGACATGAAGGCAGAGCATGCTCAAGCAATAAGCATGCTCAAGCAGCAAGCATGCTCAAGCATCAAGCATGCTCAAGCAGCAAGCATGCACAAGCAGCAAGCATGCTCAAGCAATAAGCATGCTCAAGCAGCAAGCATGCTCAAGCATCAAGCATGCTCAAGCAATAAGCATGCCCAAGCAATAAGCATGCTCAAGCATCAAGCATGCTCAAGCAATAAGCATGCTCAAGCAGCAAGCATGCTCAAGCATCAAGCATGCTCAAGCAGCAAGCATGCTCAAGCATCAAGCATGCTCAAGCAGCAAGCATGCTCAAGCATCAAGCATGCTCAAGCAATAAGCATGCCCAAGCAGCAAGCATGCTCAAGTATCAAGCATGCTCAAGCAATAAGCATGCTCAAGCAGCAAGCATGCTACGCTCACGCATATCGCATGCTCACGCGTAACGCATGCTCACACATCACAGATGCTCACGCATTCAAAATCTTTAGATTACGCGTCCCACCGCGTATCAACTTCGGGTTCCGCATGCGCGCTCCCGGCGATCACTTCGCCACAACAGTTTTGCATTCGCGCCACCGCATACAAGTTTTCGCATACATGTTTCGCACTTCCTTTTACTAATTTGAGCAATATGACAACATTATATTGACATCAAATTAAAAAGAAAGCGAAGTAAAACATACATGCGTGAGCTCCAAGCTCAAACGCGTTGACGAGTCTTAACTCTAAAACGTCAGGGCCTTAGCCCAAAAATATGAGCTTTAGCTCAAACTTAAAGGTTGGGAATCCTCATAATATCCCGTATGGCTACGCGCCAAACTTAAGGGTTGGGGACCCTCATAATATCCCATACGGCTCCGCGCCATAGGCTGGGAATCCTCACAATTTCCCATACGGCTCCGCGCCATAGGCTGGGAATCCTCACAATTTCCCATACGGCTCCGCGCCATACTTAAAGGTTGGGAATCCTCAATTTCCCATACGGCTCCCCGCCATACTTGAAGGTTGGGAATCCTCATAAACCCGTCGGCCACGCGCCAGCTTTTATTATCATTACTTCCATTGCCCGTAAGACGCCCCGCGCGCAGGTTTCCATTATTATTACAGCCCGTAAGACGCCCCGCGCGCAGGTTTACATTATTATTACAGCCCGTAAGACGCATCGCGCGCAGGCTACTATTATTATTAACAGCCCGTAAGACGCCCCCCGCGCAGGTTTCCATTATTATTACAGCCTGTAAGACGCTTCGCGCGCAGGCTACTATTATTATTAACAGCCCGTAAGACGCCCCGCGCGCAGGTTTCCATTATTATTACAGCCCGTAAGACGCCCCGCGCGCGAGGTTTACATTATTATTACAGCCGTAAGACGCTTCGCGCGCAGGCTACTGTTATTATTACAGCTTGTAAGTCGCCTCACGCGCCAGCTCAGTTATTATTACAGCTCGTAAGTCGCCTCACGCGCCAGCTCAGTTATTACTCTTAGCTCGTAAGACGCCTCTCGCGCGCAGGCTTTATTATTTTCAGCTCGTAAGACGCCTCTCGCGCGCAGGCTTTATTATTTTCAGCTCGTAAGACGCCTCTCGCGCGCAGGCTTTATTATTTTCAGCTCGTAAGACGCCTCTCGCGCGCAGGCTTTATTATTTTCAGCTCGTAAGACGCCTCTCGCGCGCAGGCTTTATTATTTTTAGCTCGTAAGACGCCTCTCGCGCGCAGGCTTTATTATTCTCATCTCGTAAGACGCCACTCGCGCGCAGGCTTCATTGCTCAGCTTGTAAGACGCCTCTCGCGCGCATGCTTTATTACCCAGCTTGTAAGACGCCTCTCGCGCGCAGGCTTTATTTCTCAGCTCGTAAGACGCCTCTCGCGCGCAAGCTTTATTATCCTTATAACTCGACACCACCATTATCTTAAGGATCACAACGCGTCACCATCATGGAGAAAATCTCCCAGACTCAAGACAATAAAGATAAGGCCGAATAAAAGAGAAAAAACCGCCCTAACACCTTATAAAGTCCAACGCTCCACCTAAGCGCTTGCGCGCCCAGGAGCAACGCTGGACTTGGGGGGGCTTGTAGGGGTATGGTATTAAACCCGGTTTACAATCCTAAATTTATTATATTTGGTTTGTTTTATTATATGGGCTAATACATTTGTTATTGGGCTGAGGAGGTTTGTGGAGGTAGCCCTAATTGGGCTAGGCCCATTAGGGTATCATGATGGTGGCCATGAGACTCTATATAAGGAGGTCTTCACCTCCTTATCATAGGGTCATGCTCAGTAGGTGCCACCACCAGTTTTTGTGTCTGTGAACAAGAGATCTTCAAGATCATCTTAGCGGTCACCTCCACACCCCCAAAACGCCACTGCAGATCGCGAGCAGCCGGAGGAGAGGATCAGCAGACCAGGATGCGGTTCATTCATCTCGAAATCCGTGGAAGCTCCGTCATGGGTCAGGTCAGATTCCATTTCGTGCTTCGACATGTAGGGTATGGTATTAAACCCGGTTTACAATCCTAAATTTATTATATTTGGTTTGTTTTATTATATGGGCTAATACATTTGTTATTGGGCTGAGGAGGTTTGTGGAGGTAGCCCTAATTGGGCTAGGCCCATTAGGGTATCATGATGGTGGCCATGAGACTCTATATAAGGAGGTCTTCACCTCCTTATCATAGGGTCATGCTCAGTAGGTGCCACCACCAGTTTTTGTGTCTGTGAACAAGAGATCTTCAAGATCATCTTAGCGGTCACCTCCACACCCCCAAAACGCCACTGCAGATCGCGAGCAGCCGGAGGAGAGGATCAGCAGACCAGGATGCGGTTCATTCATCTCGAAATCCGTGGAAGCTCCGTCATGGGTCAGGTCAGATTCCATTTCGTGCTTCGACAGTTTTCTATGGCTGATTGTTGTTTTTGTTAAGATGGAGATTAAATAAGACACGTAAAATGGCTTGTTATGTTTACAAATTCTTTGTTTATCCGGTGCTTAATTTGCACGAATTATTATAGAAACTTTGGTTTGGATACGAATGATATTTTTGAAAGTTTTTAGGGAAGTATATGATATCTAGAATTAGGTTTTGATAAGTATATTATTTTAAAAGTTTCTAAGATATAATTCTCATGATTTTGTCATTCGGTCAGAATTATCCTGAAAGATCATTATATGCTAAAGTTACATACTTGTTGGAAAACCTAACTTTTGGAAGATGCAAGTTTTATACTAAACGCTTTTAAAATACCTATTAAACTCTACCCTATAACGTATTCCTTTGAGATGGGATATATTCATTGTCTCCCACATATGATGCACATTAACTAGGCTTAAACCTCCAAATAAGGTAAACAAGATACTTATTTGTCATTGTTAAACATCTAAATCAAACACACATAATAATGCTCACCAAATGAGAATACCTTATGTATAAAATGAGTAACATCTAATTTAACATGATATAATGAAAGAATAATATGTATTAAGGGGGTGTTTGGGTGAGCTTATAATTTTGTTTTTTTGCTTATTTGCTTTTTGAAAAGCTCCATTTTGAAGCTTTTGGAGTTGCTTTACCAAACACGTTGTGCTTTTCAACAAACAAATAGCAAATTAGCAAGTTTTAGAAGCTCACCCAAACACCACCTAAGAATAACAAATTCTAACGAATCATTGTATCCGTTTAAAGTAACACAATCTAAACCAGGGTTTAGATAAGGATTTCCTCATTTCCACAAGGTGAAACCACTCCAATAACTAATGATTACTAGCCACACTCAAGATTTCCAAAACAAACAACACAATTAGCCTCGGGGCTACCTATAAGCATACTACACATTTGTTTTCTTTTGTTTTTTACCTTTTTTTTTTTTTTTTTACCATTTAGAATCAACATATATCTGTTGTACATTTACACAATAATAATTTAAAAACTTTATATTTATCTATATCACCTTTATATATACATTTTTTATTTTGTTTCTGTAGGATATATAACAGATATTATTATATTATCTTCCGGGGGTCCAAATATATGAACCGGTAACAAAATATCCATCCAGTATAACAAAACAAACAAACATATATCTAATCTGAGTCTGACCTAGCCTAGGGTTTTACTTTACTCTACTCCCAATTAAATGGCTGACGACGCACACTACCACCAATCCGGCGACTCCGTCAAACGCAAGTACGAAGACTCTTCTGCCTCCGGCCGCCGTGTCAGCGGATTCTCCGACTCCGCCGCTCCGGCGTACAACAACGTGCCTCCGCCGATGGACGAGATCCAGCTGGCCAAACAGAAGGCGCAGGAGATCGCTGCGCGGCTGTTTAATAACGCCGAATCCAAGCGCTCCAAGTTCGATAATGACGGAGGAAGCGGATGGGATAGTAATAATAATGACAGCAGCAGCAGCAGAGATTATACTGGTACGGATTTTTATTAAGTTAGGGTTTATGAGTGTGAGTGTGTTTGTACGGATTACGGACACGTCGGTTCAGTAGCTGCTAATCTGTCATATTTTTTATTTTTTATGATTTTTAGTTTAGGATGCCGACTTGTTTGTTGTTCCATTTAATTTGCTATTTGTTAATTAGGCTTTGTGAACGTTACTACAGTTTTTTTGCTTGGATTTAAGGTGACGGATAGGATAGGGCTGTGAACGAACCGACTGTTTGTGAACCGTCTTTATGTTTGTTTATTTTATAAGTGATGAACATAAACACATGTTTACTTCATTCATTTACATTTGTGTTCATTTGACTATTAAACTTTATAGTTTTTATTAATAATTAAACATGTATAAGACTTTAATAGGTGCTCTTTTATGACTTTTTTTTTATGTTTCTGAACTGTTCTTTACTTCGTTTTGAATGTTAATGAACACACATAAACGGTCATGAACATGTTCATGCTCTTAACTAACGAACATGAAGAAAGTTAGTTTGTTTAAGTGTTTGTGTTCGGTTAAAGTTAAATGAATGAAAACGAACATGCCCTTGTTTGTGTTCGTTTACAATCGGTTTCCTGTTTAGACAATTTTGGTTGCTTAGTTTTGAGGATTTTTCAATTTTAGTTACAATTTTGGGAGCTTAGTAATCTTTTTGTATGTTCTCTAAATAAGAACATTTCATTGATGTGTCTTTTAGTATAAGTTATAGAACTGCTACATCGGTTCTTCAAAGACTGTTTTGATTAGATTATCTCTCTAGGTTAATTTATAATGAAAATTAGTGTAACACAGCAATCATGTTGATTGCAACTGTTCATTTGAAGTTTTGATATAATTAACCGGTTTTGTGTGTGTTTTCTTCAGTTTGAATGTGTTGATTGTTTATGTTTTATGAATTCATGTTTCTAATTTTTAATCATTACAGATTATGGACATGCTGCACCTTCAATACCATCAAGTTATAGTTATACAAACTCTAGCAAGAAAATTGAAATTCCAAATGGCAAAGTTGGTGTCATTATTGGCAAAGCTGGGGAAACTATAAAGTATCTTCAACTGCAATCTGGAGCAAAGATTCAGATCACCAGGGATACGGATGCTGACCCACATTCACTTACTAGAGATGTAGACATTTCAGGTTCTGCAGACGCTATTGCAAAAGCTGAGCAGTTGATCAAAGATGTTCTTGCTGAGGTATTTATTCAATCAACTTCAATATATATCAGTATCTCCTGTTTCTAATATACAAACATTTTGATGATCAATCGTATGTGTTCTGTAAACCAGGCTGAGTCAGGGGGGTCTGGCACAGTTTCTAGAAGGGTGAGTGGTCAGTCGGGTGGAGGCGAACAGTTTGTGATGAAAGTTCCAAACAAGAAGGTATTATATGTTCAAAAGTAATAACAGTTTGTTTGAAAATATTCTTTGCAAGTGTCTTTTAGTTCTTTACATGACATGATTTCACTATGCTTTCAGGTTGGCCTTGTTATTGGTAAAGGTGGCGAGACAATAAAAAGCATGCAAGCCACTACAGGAGCACGTATTCAGGTTTATATAGATTCATTATTATTGTTAACATGTTGTAAAATCAACTTTTAATTTGAACTATTTGTAATTAAGATGTTTATTAATTTATAACTCAGGTGATACCGTTACACCTGCCACCTGGTGATACATCAACCGAGAGGACAGTGCAGATAGATGGAACGAGTGAGCAGATAGAGGCTGCGAAACAAATGGTTAATGAAGTAATTAGCGAGGTATGCTTTATGCCTGTCTGTATATCAGTATATGTATGCATATATACATATATCTGGTTTATTAAAGTTGATAATTGATTAATTATAATTATTATGTAGAACCGTCCAAGAAATTCAATGGGCGGTGGATATTCTCAGCAAGGTGGTTATCAAGCCCAGCCCCCCACAAGCTGGGCCCCACCAGGTCAACAAATGCAGCAACAGGGTGGATATGGCTACTATGGTCAACCTGGTGTGTACCCTGGTCAAGGTGGTTACCCCCAGATGCCATATGGCAGTGGGTATGCCACTGGGTGGGACCAGTCAACAGGTCAACAGACCGGTCAGGGTGGTGGTTATGATTATTACAGTCAGCAGCAAAATCAACAGACTCAACCGCCTGGTGCTGGTGCACCAGGATCTACAGATGCATCAGGTTATGGGTATGGGCAACAAGGTCAAGGTTATGGTCAGGATGGATATTATCAACAAGGTTATGGTAATCCTGCAGCTGGATATAATGTTGCGGGTCAAAGTCAAGCTTCTGATGGTCAAACTGGAGGGTATGGTGTGCAGGGTGATGGTTCTAGTCAACCTCCTCCAACTTCCGCAGCTCAATCTGGTTATGGTCAACAGTCTGTTCAAAACCCGAGCTATCCGTCTCAGGGTTCTGCTCAACAAGGGTATGGAAGTCAACCTGGATATGGCAGTTATGGACCACCTCCGACACAAAAGCCGCCTGTAAGTCAACCTACTAACGGGCAGTCGCCCAGTGCAACTGGCTATGGTCAACCATCATATGGTGGACCGCCTGCTTATGCTGGTGCGGGATATGGTCAACCACCATATGGTGGACCGCCTGCTGGTCAGGCGAGCTACGGGGCGCAGCAACCGCCAGCATATGGCAGTGGATATCGATCTACTGCTGGTTATGGTTCTGATGCAGCAGCGTCTCAGGCGGCTCCACCTGGTTCTAAAGGCTCACCGCAGCAGAGTTAAGAGTAAGTGATGGGTTTAATGTAGGTTGTAGTGGAGTTGATACCGAGGATGTTTTGGATTGCTTAATGATTTTGTTAATTGGTGGATTAGTTATTTTATGGATCGCAGTTTCAGACAGTCTTATGAACATGCAAATCATACAATTTTATAATTGCTATTTTTCTGTTATTAATTATTCTTGTAGTTTTTTTTATAAAAGGTATCATTGTCACATGTTTATTAGTGTAGCATGCATCTTTGATTCTTTACATGGTTATTTGGTATTCAGCGTATGAAAAATGACACTTAAGTGTCATGATGTTGAGGCAAATGAATTTCTTTCTGAAGAGCGAGTCAACGCAGACCATTTGTCCGAGTGTTTTGCACTTTAAACACAACTTGCTCAAGTGTCAGTTCACAGCTTGCTGACCATTTACGGTTAGGTGTTGTGGGTGGCAGTCAAACCATCCGTCAAACCATTACGTGTTGCTCGTTAGGCGCTACCTTGTTATTTGCTAAACGGGTGCGGGAGATTGAGGATGGAGCACGAACGGTATAACAATAAGTACTGATTCGACTAGCTCGAACGTGGGGAACGAAGGCTTGAATGTGAACAAATAGCTGACTCTTGCAAGTTTGTGGCCAGCGATCACCCACAAAGCTAAGAGGCAACTGACACCGAATATCCTCGTAAAGGCAGCAAGGCGTGTCGCCTTCGAATTGAGTGGTGAGTCTTCTTTCTACTCTCTACTTTTGTAATAGAAAGTAGACTCAAGCCTCACCCCTCCATGTATGTGAATTTTCCGAATCTAGTTATATGGACTGATCTTTTTCCGGGTCTATTTTGATAGATAGAGATAGACAGGAACTAAGCAATAAGAACAGAATACCAAAAGCTTACTCCCTTTTCTCTCTACTCTATCTATGAAGGCTATGAAGGAATTCATTCATAGAATGCTTTTTGCTTGCACTTTTTTATTGAATAGGTCTTCTCCCTTCGATCCGCGAAGTAGGCAAGCAGGATTCTCCCCCCCTTTCTGTCTAATCCTGATATGGGTATTGGCGCCTTTGATTAAAGAATGTTCTCCGCCTTTTTCCTCCACCTACCGGAATTTTTTTTCCAACCAACCAAATTCACCAACTCACAATTTTATTAAAAAGAATATATAAAATTTAATTGTGTACGCATTTTATTATGCTTATGTGGTTACAACTTTCCCATTTAGCATATGTGAAGTATTATGTGACGATCAAAGTCCTTTGTTCATTTAGTATGCGGCGTTCAAAGTCCTGTATTCATATGGGGTCGCGCCTGTTAGGGGGATACATTGAGAGCATTGATAGATAAACATCCTGTGGTGGACCCCCCCGACCATGCCCTCTGTCGTGCCATCGGAACCAGCCTTGCAGGTGGACGGTGATTGTGTGCTGGAATGTATTAAAACATTCCCAAAAGGTACATCTTGTGGGAGGGATGGTTTGCGGGCCTAACATATTTTAGACGTTTTCTGTGGCTAGGGGTCCCCGACCGCCTCCGGGCTTTTAAAGGCCATTACTGATGTTGTCAACTTGTGGCTTGGGGGGCTTTGTCCAAAAGTTCTAGCGGAGTTTATTGCTTAGGCACCGTTGACCCCCTGTTGAAGCCTGACAATGGAATTAGACCCATCGCAGTTGGGGCCATTTGAAGCCTGACAATGGAATTAGACCCATCACAGTAAAATAGGGAAAAAGGTGGCCGCTTATCTAGGGGATTTCCAATTCGGGGTTGGGATCCCTAATGGGGCAGAAGCGGTATTGCATAGTGCTAACAGATTTTTGAGTGCGTTTCATTCTGACGGGTCCCTGGCTATGCTCACTGTTGATTTTTCTAACGTCTTCAACGAGGTGGATCGGACGACCCTTCTCAGGGAAGTTAGCTGCATATGTCCATCCATCTTCCCATAGGTCTAGTTTTTATATGCCCGCCCCGCCCGTTTATATGTGGGGATACTTATATTGGGGCTTTTACTAGGGTGCAGCAAGGGGACCCCCTTGGCCCTCTTCTTTTTGCGCTAGTCCTTCATCCGCTCATCTCATCCCTAGGGTGCAGGGGACCTGTTCCTTGCCCTTCCATGCTTGGTATTTAGAGGATGACACTATCATTGGTAAGGCTAAGGAGGTCGCTAGAGCGTTGGGCATTATTCGCTTAGAGGGGGCGTCTCTAGGGCTTAGGCTTAATATTCGAAAAACGGAGATTTTTTGGCTGTCATGTGATGATTCGAAGAAAGTGTCGGGTTTATTCTCTGGAGAGATTAGCAGGCCTGTGACGGGAGTTAAACTCCTGGGGGGAGCGGTTAGTCGGGATGCAGGGTTTATTCGGTCTTTGGCAACTAAAATAGCTTTGAGGGCGGTTGAACTTATGAAACGTCTGTCGGACCTGAGGGACCCCCAAAGTGAGCTCCTTTTGTTGCGCTCGTGTGCTTGGGCTCCGGACCTATCAACCTGAACATGTCAAAGAGGCTGTGTCCATCTTTGATGCGGGCCTACAGGGGGAAATTGAAGATATTGTTGTGTGTGGAGGACCGCATTTTGGGGACCTCCAGTGGAGGTTGGCTTCCTTCCCTATGCGTTGCAGAGGCTTAGGAATTTTCTCGGCTGAGGATGTCTCCGCATATGCCTTTGTGGCTTCCAGGTCTCAGTCGTGGAAATTGTAGGACCACATCCTGCGAAACGCTGGTGTTATGGGGGTAGATCCCGACTACTCTTTTGCACTTGGTAATATTGGAACAACTCTCCCGGACCTTGATATAGGTGGTTTTACTGATAAGGAGACGCCCCCAAGAAACCTCAGCAAACCTTGGCGAGTGCTCTTTATGGTAAACACGTACATGATTTGGAGGAGCGATTCGATATGACCCCGAGACAAAATACAGTTTTAGCTTGTCTCAAGGGAGCTCATGCCCAGGATTTTTTGACTGTTGTGCCCATTGAAGGACTTGGGCAACGGATGTCGGCAGTTGAATACAAAGTCATCCTTAAATACCGGCTTATGATTCCTCTTTTCTCTCAAGATGAATCATGTCCCATTTGTAAAAAAGCTTTTTTGGATAGATTTGGTGAGCATGCCCTCCACTGTAAGGAATTGCCGGGATTCAAGTATCGTCATGACTGGATTAGAGATGTCTTATGGGATGTGCTTAGACGTGCCGGGATCTCAGCCAAGAATAAGGCACCTGTTAACTTTTTGACTGATCCGCGAGAGGGAAGATCTACCCTGCGTCATGCCGATGTTCTTGTGTTTGGCTGGGCAGGGGGTAAGCATGCGTGTGTTGACCTCACTGGGGTGTCCCTGTTGGTGGGGTTGAGAGACAGTGGCTTCGTACCGGGACAGACGGTTTTGAGAGCGGAATCTAGGAAGGTTGCTAAGCATGAGACAGCGTGTTTGGAGAATCAGCACGTGTGCATTCCATTTGCCTTCGACACTTTTGGATCCCTAGCTCCCGAGGCGGTTTGCTTCTTGAAGCGGGTGCAGAAGGTGGTCCACAGTGACTCACAGAGCCCGAGGAACCAAAGATTTATATTTAGTAGAATGAGTTTTGCGATTCAAAAGGGGATAGTGGCGCAGCTTGTTGCTCGTTTACTCATTATCCAGATGTAGCTCGGTTTGTATTATATATAAAAATTAATTAAAAAACCCAAAAAGAAAGTATTATTTGAAAAATATTTTTTTAAATTTTAGTTAAACCACTACATAGTCTTAGTATAGACTGTTTATACACATTGATCGCATCTTTTAAATGTTGGTTCACCGACCACATTAAAGATTAGTGTATGAAGACTTGAGTAAATCATACAAATCATCACCCAAGGATCATGCACGCTGATATTCTGTACTTAGTGTACGTTATGTATACATAATACAGGATTAATTCTTGTAACGACTATTTGGTTCTGTACTTCTGTGTTGTTTTATTAAAACCGATTTCTCGATAATGTACCAGTTTTGCATGTACTCAAACTCGAAAAACCAAACCGAACGGACTTTTATGACAGAACAGAATCCATCAACACCAGGTTTGCATGGATTCAATCATTCTAGCTGATATTTGTTATTGAATCTAGATTATTATTTTTATTTTTTATTGTTAAAGTAATTTATATAATATAATGTTACTATATAGCATAGCTCAAAGTGTTTATATAAATTATCAACGTTTATCAACTCGAATGAAGCCGAGTTTAAACGAGCCAAGGCTAAGATATAACTCGTAGTAAACAAGCATGTTATAGGTAAAACCAGTATTAAACTTCTATAACAATTTAGAAATCATCTGTGATTATACTTTTCACATTAGTATCAAGCGATCCAAAGTGATAAAACAACTCCATCCCGGGTCTCAGTTTTCACAAGAAAAACAAAACGATCATATTCAATCTGTAAAAGTAACAAAATTTCCGTTATCGTATATTCTAACCATCTCTTTATTTGACCCTTTATCTTCAAAAGCAACGTCAGTTTTTTACCCGGTGGAAGTCTCTTAGACGTTTTGACTCTTAAACGCGGGGAACACTAGCAATACTATAAACGCTAAGAAAGAACCTAAGATCATCTTGATAGCATACCCAACTGTATTTTGGTTGACGCTAGTGGACCCACTTACGGTTGTACAAGTTGTCATTGCTTCAGCAGAAGGCAAGGCTTCAATAACCGCATCAGCTAAATCAGTTATAAACGTAGAGGTGCAACCAAGAGCTGGGACCCGCCCCCAATTTTCAACCCCGGATTCAAGAGCCAGCTCTTTGTATTCCATATCTATTTCTTCAAGTGTCTCTATATGTTCACTCACAAAACTGCACATTCACAAAACCAAACACCAAAAATGAGCGGGTTTGGTAACATGCAACGGGCCAAAAAGGTAATTAACCAGTAAACATGCTCTGTGTTCGTTCGTAACTTTAATCGTACAAAGGATCTACTATGAACACTTAATCGAACAGAGTTTTCTTGTTAATCGTACAAACGTTTGTTCGTTAATAATATAAACAAAGAGTTCAGAAACGTAAACGAACAAACATCACTAAGCTAAAACCGATTAAAAGTAAATGTGAACAACAATGTGTTGGGCCTGAATAGCTATTGAAACTTTTAGACTAAATTGTAATGGGCCTAAAATATATATTAACAAATGTAAACGAACGAACTTAACCAAATGTAAACGAACGAACTTAACCAAATGTAAACGAACGAGCATAATCGAACGAATATGAACACATTTAAACGAACAAACGTAAACAAACATTCATGAACATAAATGAACGAACGAGACAAGTTTTCATGTTGGTTTGTTTAACTAAATGAACAAACATTTTTGTTTGTGTTCGTTTATTGAAGAAACGAACATAAACAAACCTCCCACTGAACGGTTCACTAAACATTCGGTTCGTTTACAGGCCTAGATAAATTTACGGTAAGGGTTGGGTCAGGTTGGGCGAGTCACTTTTTATTCCAAAATTTTAACTTCTAGCAAAATTTTTGGTCACTTCAACAATAACACTAACAACATATCTTTAAATAAAATGATAAAAAATTAAAGGCTTAAGTTTAAAACATAACCTAACAGGAACCGCAAGGAGACTCTTAACACCACTTTTGCCAAGCTCAACAAGTACTTCATCTGTGTAAGGTTTTAACCACTGAACAGGCCCCACTCGACTCTGATATAAAAAGAAATAAAGAAGACGAAAATGAGACATCATAAATAATGAGAGCATTGCATACATCCCATTGTAAACTTCACTAACTACATATTTATTCAACACAGAACTACAATTGCGTACACCCCCTTGTAAACTTCACTAATCGAATAATTACCCAACCCAAACCTAAATTGCATATATCCCATCCCATATTGAAATATCGCATAATGAGAAAAATACCCTTTCAACACTTAAAACCCCCTATAAAAAATAACCAACTGATTCCATTTTTATGATTGTCACACGTATTTTTTATGACTGTTAGTCTGTTACTCCAAATTCTCGTAATAAAGAAGAGTAGAGTACATACATAGACAAAAGAAAGACAAAAGTGGGTAAATATGAAAATTTCAGAAGGAACCAAAAAAAAAGAACAATAGTTAAAATGGGTAAATATAAAAATTTGAGAAATTCCGTATAAAAAATATTAGTTAAAATGAGTAAATATGATTTAAGAAATTTTATACTAATAGGTTTTGAAGATATAAACCTATAATGTATTGTCTACAAAATAATTCAAAGTGAGTAAATTTGATACTTTTTTCATTAAGGGAGTGGATATATGCAATTTTGGTTTTGGGTTGGGTAAATATGTAAATTAATGAAGTTTAAAAGGGGAATGCATGCAATTGCCCCATAATAATAAACAAACCATCATATACGTGTCGCATTGATATAAATCTTTACACTTCCCGTTTAGTAAATTATTGACTACGGAGCAAGATATAAACATAGAAACAGATAAACGACTAACAGAAAAATAAGAAGTTAAATAGATAACCTGATAAGCGAGTTTGTGGTCATTGTTAATTCCTCTAGCTTTAAGTTCTTGCATGATTAAGTAAATGCAGTCTTCCATTTGATCCTTATATGGATCACCAGCGTCTCTAACATAACTAACCGGAACCCCATGTGCGCTAAAGAATATCATCACCTACAAATTTAGTCCAAAAAACAATTTTAAAACTACATTCAGATTTCAAATTCCAAATAAACAGAAAATGAACTAACCTCTTCAGGCGAACCAAAAGTTTGCAATTCTTTCTGAATTAAATTAGCCATTGATTTCACATAACCGCCACGTTGATACCATGATTGAATAATAGCAACAGGAAGTCTTGACAAAGTATTATCATCTCTGAAGATGTTAACTCAGATTACTTTTTGCTAAATGAAAGAATAAAACAATTAAATAACACCAAATTATGAAATTCTGATTTTGTTTTACCTAAATAGGTTTTGAAGAACACGGACACTTGAACCAGTTGTAGAAATTGAATACTGAGGATAAAGAGGAAGCACAACGAGCTTCTTGATATTGTCCCGCTTAATCTGTCATGATTAAGAAATAAGCATCACTATTAGTATTTTAAATAAGCCAGCAAACAAATCATATCTTCGGCATGAAGTTTGGTTGTTTAATAAACCAACGAGCATGAACAGAACTTGCTGTTTATTTAGTTAGACGAACAACGTAAAGATGTCATGTTCTTTCATTTATGTTTAAGAACTTTGATTGATGTTCGTTTATGTTTGTTCATTTAAGTTTGTTCAAGATTTGTTCATGTAGGTTTGTTTATATTCATTTAAATTTTTTAGACCATTATAATTTAGTCTAGTCTTTAACAATTATAATATATCACTCAATACAATTTGGTTTAATTTATTAACTTGTAAGCCCAACAGATAGACGTTCACGTGCACTTTTAATTGGGATTCGCTAAATTTTGTATGTTAGTTTATGTCCGTTCATCCATGTACCGTTATGTTCGTTTGTTTATGATCATTTATGTCCATTTACGTTCATGAACCGTTCGTCTATACCAATAACGGACGGACATAAACGAACACGAACATGCTCATTATCTTAAGGAACAAAGATGAACAAGAAAACCATGTTCGTTGAATTTTTCATGTTCAATCGTTGCTCAGTTGAAGATGAACGGAGTCGGATGGACACTGACATCCCCCATTTGTGTTCATTCGGTTCGTTTACACACCTAGTTTTAATCATGTAAACTCAAGCAGGAACGACTTTAGTCTCCCCATTGGGCCTGCCTTATAAATTTTGGGAGAATTAAGTTGTTTGTTACTTTGTTTAACACTTAATAGTTAATACTTGCCTGCTGAACAGCTTCCTCAGTAAACGGGTGCCAGTAACGCATGGCCACATAGACATTAGCAGCCACTTTCTTTGCTTCAAGTGCCAATTTAAGAGCATCAGCCTGCAACAAACAACAATGTTAAAAGTAATCAATGTTAATATTAACATATTACAAATTTTCTGATAAATTTATAACATGTATTACCTGTTCATCTGTTATCTTTCTCAGAGGTGAACCACCTCCAATTGAAGCATACCCTTCTTTACTTTTGGGTGCCCTAAGTGTAGAAATGAGTCGCGCCAAGGGTCGTTGTAGAAACCTAAACAACCTTGGGAGACGAATGATGTCCTGTATCAATAAACATTAATAATGAAACAGAAGTATTGAAATTAAGTTGGCATAAAAACTGATATTGAAATGGGATTGAGTAACATACAGGGTCTGCAAATAAATTATACAGAAAGGGTTGAACATCATTAAGTGTATCTGGGCCTCCAAGATTCAAAAGAAGTACTCCAACTTTATCTTCATCAACATGTGAATGAGATTCAATAGCAGTTAAAGGATGAATACACGCTTCTGCAGAGCATAAGGTTTTTCCAGCTTGACTTCTGTTTTGAACAGTATCCAATTGCAAGTTCTGGAAGGTTCTTCCAGTTGTACCAGAGGTCAAAGACGATTGATGTGGTAGTTGACCAGTATGGCTGCAAGTTGGAACTTAAAGATTAATTGTAAGAAAATAACCATGATAAAAAATTTCAAGTATGAACTTTTAACCTATCAACAATGCAACCCTAGAGGCTTTATGGTTTCTTAAAGATGCTTATTTGGAAAAACTATAGGAATAATAGCATAACACAAATAAGTCAAGTATACATCGCGTATGCAAGGTTTGTTGTTTGAAATATCTAAAAGTTATTTATAGATGATACTTTAACTTGTTAACTTTTAATCTGTAAACACTAGAATGTAAGATATTCTCATCATCTGTGGTCAGATTTTTTCAATTGATGGTGTAATTTGTTCGAATGCTCAAAACCCATTGCTCAATTGATAGTCAAATTTGTTTCAATCAGATTTGAAAAACTCAAAACACATTGCAATCGGCGATCTAGCTTGTTCGATTACCAGTTAACTGCGTTAGGCACTGCATCAAACGACATCACGCATCTACCTCATAACGTGATGCACACATCAACTGTGCATCACTGAAGCGATGCGATACATCACCGCATCATGTGATATTGTGATGCGCACATTTTAAAACCAAGTATCGATTGAACAAATCCGTCCAGAAACAAAGATGATGAGAATATATTATACTTTAGTGTTTACAAACTAACAAGTCAAACTATATCCAGATAGTTTCTTCGGTTTCCGCACTCTAAGAGATGCTTTTTTTAGCAATATTTGTGTTTTAAGAGTAGAACCTATTAGTTGTAACTGTATATATAGCAATGTGTTTCCTTTCTTCATGCAGCTCCATATGCTAAAAGGCTCATACAAGTTATCAAAACTGCTGACACGTAATACAGGTTTGAATCCACATAACTGTATGAACCTATATTTCATCAGCTGTTCAGCCCAACTTGCAAGAACTATTTAGTATATGAAGCAGGTACAAGAAAGGAAACACTTAGATATCTATAGAATTACAACTAGTGGTTTAAAATCATCAAAAACAAATAATATTAAATAAAAACCTCTCTTAGATGGAGTTTTTGAGCAAACTAACTAGCTGCATATAGTCAGTCAGTCATATAGAACAGGTATGAAACTAAGCTAGTCAGATTACTAAACGGTTTTGTGTTGTAGCATCAAACATGAAGAAACACTAAGTGACCTCTGCAGATTACGGATAATCCTAGGGTTAAGTAGATGTTTCCCACGAGGGTTAGGTCCGGCAAAGATGGTTATTCTTCTGATGACCTGCAAAACAGACACCGTGAGCTCGTCACTGAGAAGGGGGGGTACCTCCTTGTGACCACCCTCCGGCGTGAGAATCAGACTAGATTGCTCTGAATATAAGTGTATATTAAGAGAAATAGCTAGATAATATCAGATGATATATGATGGTATAAGATAGTATATGATACCGTTCCAAGGTGTTGGAGTATTTATAGCCGAAGGTAGGTTTCCAAGCAGGTACAGCCAGCTGTATAATATTCCTTTTCTACCAACTGTGGGCTACGCACGTGCCATGCTGGTGGTTGGTGGGTAGGCAGCGGCTAATAGTGACATGGCCGGCTGTGTACTATTCCTTTTCCACCAACTGCAGGCTATGTACGTGCCACGACAAGGGTTGGTGAGTAGGCAGCGGCTGATAGTGACATTTTGTACTAGAGCGTGCTTCTCGTCGTACTGTTGTCAGTGAGCTGTCACCCTGTGATTGGTTCATGGGCTGCTTTGGTCAGATCTTGTCTATTTTGTCCATACCTTGGCAGGTATAGTACAAAAGATCCTCCAGAAGCGTACGGACTGGCTCATTTGGGCGGGAGTATTCCCGCCTTGCTCATTCCTTCTTCAGGTGACATTACTGAATTATTGAGAGTTAGTGCCTTGTGCGTGTAGCCTTGCTATTAGTGCGGGTAGCCTTCCCTGATGGCTTGTATCCGCAGCTGCGGGAACAGGCGGGGTACTTCACCATTGGGAGGCTTTTCCTGCGGGAACAGCTGGCGTACTGCGCGTAAGGTCTTCATCTCTCTGAGCATGGTGGGTCCTGCGGAACCAGTTGGTCTTTGCACAGACGTCCCACTTCAAGGTGAGTCTTGCGGGTTCAACCGGCCATGCTGGGACCTACCTCTTCAAAACACTAACAAATGAGATCATAAACAAAATGCGCAAAATTTGTTCACTGATGCATTAATTTGCTTGCGATCCATCATGAGGCAGATAATAAAAATAAATAAATAAAGAAAGAAAGAAGTCTTTTAAATTCTTTTCGCAATTTTTAACGATTCTGGGATGCGATCGATCACCTACAGTTTAAATTTATACATAGGTGCCCTAAAATGTTAAAAAAGAAACCCTAACCAAATCCAAGAGTCAACCAATTCGTTTAACTGTAATAGCACATCACATATCGAATTGATCATGGAACATCAATAAATTCACACGATTATATTATATTATTCAACAAAACACAAATTTGCGATCAATGAGAAAGCTTACAGAGAAAGATCGTGTTTGGGTTTTGAGATACCGGTGAGAGCATGAGAGCTCATTGCCGCCTCCATAACGTTGAGATTGGATTTTTAAACGTGTTAATAATAGCCTTCAATTAGGGTTTTTGCGAGGGTGGTTGGTTAAATATAGAAAGAAGAAGAAGAAGAAGAAAGAGTCATGAAATGAAAAGTATTATAGTTGTAGTTGTAGTTGTAGTTGTAGTTGTTTGTTAAATAGAAAGAGAATGAATCAAATCAATGGTGATTTATCGTGTCGTGGCTCAAAGTTAATCGCTCGATTAATCGGTTTGTTTTCAATTTGACTTTACAATGTCAAAGTTGGCAGGTAGACGCGTCCAACCCATGTTCGTTGCTTCATTTTTTTTTTTTTTTTATAAATAATTTGTTAATTTTTTTAACCAAATGCAACCGACTCCACTTAAAGGAATTAGAGACGTTTCTCCTGTGATATTTAAGTGCTGACACCGCCAACTTTATCATCTCATATGACAAAAATATTATGTAACTCGTATAAATTATCTGTAATGTGTGAATAGTATTTAGGGTTATACGTATGATTCTAGGTTATTTAATAACTTAGCCTAAAAGCCTTATTATCATTTGTTTTATTAAATTACTAGATTAGGTACCTGTCTATCATACAAGTTAAACAATATAAAAATTTATAAATCTTACATGTATAAATAAAAATTGATAAAATAAAATTATGCATTACATTACACTAAATAAATTCAAAGCAGACTTTTGTATATTAGATTTGTGTCTATCATGGACATGTAAAACTCACATTGTGAATGCATTTATTTAAGGAAAATTGGATTTCAATAATCTCATTTTTAATGGATTGGCCAATAATAATCCCATCTCTGGTATTTCCCGCTGGCAGTCTCACATTTTCAATGTTTTTTGTTTTATAAACCATCGTTAAAAAAACTTAACGGGGTTAAATTTTTGCTGATGTGGCTGGTGAGTTGGCAGTGTCATAATCCTACATGGCTTTTCCCTTTCGATTAAAATGCAATTACTATATTTTATTATATTAAATCCTATTATCCAGATTTATTAACTTGGATCTGACCCAAACCTGCGACCCGATTAGCGAACCCGGATACCCAAATCACTAGCTTGAACTATAATTCTCGTCCTAAACTTAGAAATTGAATCTTGTATATCCTTATGCATACCATAACAAGCCCACCGACACCATAAACATGGAATGAGATCAGTTATTGATTCGTATTACTCGTTTGAACGAACCGACGTAACCTGTTAATCAATATACTTTATATTGTTCATAATAATTCAATTAAACTTTCAGAAAGAACCTCACATATATCGCCTACAGTTACCCTATAATGAATTATATTACCATTGATGTTTTGATGCGTGTTCTTGAGCCCCTTCCGCTGCCACTGCTGGGATCAAATTAACCCTCTTCCAATCATCTTTATAGGTAACTAATTATACCTTTATGTTCGTCGTCATTCACTCTTTAATAGCCCTAATTTCAATAGGCCAATCAAATAACGACCTGGCCGATTGAATAAGTTTTTCCTTAATAAATTTATCTTTTCTTCCACTCATTCTTATTAAATAAATTAATTTCTATTAAAAACTTATATATAAAAATCATAGATAAAAAAATGATTTAAATAAAATACATCTTTTTTTCTATTTCGTTTAAAACTAAACTATTAAAAAAATATTTCTGGAATTTTCCAACATTTACGTTTTGTTGTATTTAAATCGATTTAAAAGAAAAACTATTTTTTTATTTTGTTTGCTTTTAATTTCTTTATTATTGTTATTTTTATGGTTTTCTTTAAGTTATTTTATATAGGAGTCTTTAATAACTAATTTGAACATAATATCGATATTGGTAATGATGTTTACTCGGAATCGGTTTGGTTCGATTTGTCATCGTACAGATAGATTACTGACACTCGTGTAGCTTATGATACAAAAAATGTTCTGGTTTGAATACATTTTTTCATTCAACAAAATTTAAATGGAGATGTAAGTTATTTTTTACGTATGTTATTTATAGAAAAAGATGAAAATGAAATTTCAAAAGCAAAAAATAAAACATAAAAAATTGAAACATCTGTCTAGACCATTAAACAACTCCAAACTTATTTTTTTTAAGACTCATTTGATAATAAATAAATATATATATATATATATGAATATAAGAAACAGTTTACAAGAACATTTTTTCAACAATATGAAAAAAAAACTCATTTGATAAGAAATAAATAAATAAAATATGAATATATGAAACATTTTACAAGAATATTTCTTAATCGAAATGAAAAACAAAAAAATAAACGTTTAATTTTATTTTAACCCATGTTTTATAACACTTTCCAAACTCATTTATATATGGTTTTTTATATAGAAATTTTTAATAGAAATTAATTATTCAATAAGAATGGAAGTGAAAAAAGATAAATTTATAAAGGAAAACCTATTTTGTTAAATAGCTTTCAAATCACCCATATTGGTAAAACTTTTCTCCACTTCCCCATTTTGGTAAAAAAATCTGATTATTTGGCATATATTATATGACGAAAATATTTTATGACTCGTGATGTGTGAATAATATGTCAGTGTTTTGTATGTATGACCGTAGGTTATTTAACAATCATAATGCCTAAAAGCCTTATTATCATTTGTTTTTATTAAATTATAAGGGTACATTTCACCTTTTCGTTCTTTAGATGCATACCAACTTGTGTCTTTCGTCCATATTTTTCATTAATTACAAGATATTGTTTTCTATATCTGTCACTTATTACAAATTTAGCATTTCAACTTTCAGTTATTAGTCATTGTACTGAATGATTGTTTAATTATCAAGCAAGAACTTGAGCTTTGCATGTGAAGCTCGTTTGGGCTTGCAAAACCTTACAAGCCTAGTGTATATTCAAGTTTTACCCCGTTTGGGCTTGCCGAACCTTACGAGTTTAGGCTCGTTTAAGTTTTTTTACAAAGTATATAAAAATGGCTCATAACCCAAGCTCGAGAATAGTTAAGCTCAGGCTCGGTTTGTTTGCACCGTAACCACAATGGAGTATGAGTTTATGTGAGAGAGAATGATAAGAATAGGAAATCAGCAGTAGATAAAAGGGGCTGGTAAGGTGGTTGAGTTGCTGCTGTGAAGTGGTTGCACTTGCACATTTGGAAAATGTGATACTTCAATTTATATTATTAAGTTGGTTCTAAATTATTATTGAAGGTATTAATTATTAAACTAACTTTGTGTATACTTTATCTTCTAATGCAACTAGTAGGTGTGGGCCCAGGCTTTTCCACCAATACCATTCAACTCTAAACACAAACAAGAGCCATGAAACAAAAATTCCATAATTGCCTATTCAATTGAATCAAACAAGTCATAACTAACTTTAACATAAAACATTTAACCATCATAATATAAGATCAGAAACAACATTCACAATCAAAAGGACATAACCGGGTACCTCCCGTATCCGCCTTACCGAACCCCAACTCCTCTTCCGTGTATATCGTTAACCCATCTCCAGTTTTCCGCCTCGGTGTAACCGTTTCTTTATTTTCGAACATATCCACATTAGACCCTCCAGATTTACTCTTCCTTTTCTTCCGGGTCACCGATTCATCATCTTTCAAATCTTTCCTTGGTTTTTTGGTCAACTTGCTGGTCGAATTCTGCTCAGGCTTATTTCTTTTCTTACAAAAGATTTCATCAATTTCCTGTCCGTACCGCGTTGGTGTGGAAGATGGTTTCTCTTTTTTTAAGGTTGGTTTTTGTAACACGGGTTTTGATGGTTTGGCTGAGGTCTTGTTTGACATGTCCCAAGTAGCTACATTAGGGTTTTGCAGCCCGGGTTTGGTTGTCTTGGATGAACTCTTTTTGGGCATTTTCTGTACCGCAATTCTGCAAATACGTGATAAGTCAAACATGTAAATGTAAAGGTTAGCTAAAAGACAGGTCAAACGGGCTGAAGATCGCCCAAAGTATATGTTTAAATGATAAGAAATTAAGACCTCAGAAATCATTTTATTCAATAACTTAGATTAATTTAAAAAAGTAAAACTTATGTGAACGTATTTGCTGATTATACACAAGATTTCAAATTTTATTTGATAAATCTAAAAGTCACCGTACTCTAACCACCAAACAAAAGTTCAAAACTTCACACACCAGCATCTCACGGGATGTACCCGCCAAACCCGTGTACCCGACCCATCAAACCCGTTTAACAGAACTGGATTAAACGAAACTGAAATAGGAAACGTGTCCGGGTTCTGGTTCCGTATTTGATAGCAAAACAGGTGCGGTTCTATACCCGCCAGAAATCTTATAACCCTTAAATATTAAAAGGCAGCCACTTTTCATATGACCTTAATTATTCCAAAACCCTGGACTTGCCTAAACGAATTAATTAGCTGTATCTCTATTACTAATTATAGTCTGAAGGCATCCTTAGCAGGTGTGTTTCTATTTGCAAATGTGCTTATCAATGGTGTGATATTACATGTTATACTCACAAAACCTTCCGAAGATTGAGTGAATATCAATTTCAAGAGAGCACAAGAATCAAACAATAGAAAAGCCCTAATTAGGTAATGGCCTAAATCAAATAAAGTCAACAATAATGGGGAAAGGGGTAAGTAACATAAAACGTCAAAATGTAAGTAAATAAGCAGAATCAGTAACGTTGGAATTGGGAGAGGATGGAAGAATAGAAGCTGACAAAATTAGAGCGGTGAGCTCATATCAAGTAATTAAGTAGCTTGTAACTTGATGCTTCATCTACACAGATTGATCCATCTCTTGACTTACAGTTGCATCTTTTAAGTTTGTTTGTAGAAATAGGTTTTTACAAACAAAACCAGCCCCCTACTAGCCGGCCCGACGTTTCATGAATCATCCGTTAGAGGTTAGCTATTATTGTGTTTGATTTTATTACTATATTTTTGCTATTTTTATTGTCATAACGCTAGTTAATGTCGTTTAAAAAAACTTATATTTTTCGTTACTCGTTAGGGTCTATGGACATTTTTATTTCAGTTCAACCGAGGTATTTAAATTCTCGGAGACAACCCTGACTACTACTAAACTTAAGCAAAATAACTAATAATAAGCATAAACAAAGGAAATCATATAAAGATAACAGACCCACGATGCTATCTTGCATGATGCATAGTCATGGTGCACATAACATCTTTATATCCATCACGGGACTTATCAAAATATGTCCATAGAATATAGGGTTTTTCGATGGAAGTCCAAAAAATTCTTTTTATCGGCAGATTGAGTAGACTCATCAAAATATTTTGGGTTTCTTAGTGCAAATATAGGGTTTTTTATTTGACTTGGTTCGTACGACCTTCTAAAGGTGATTTGAAACTTTGTATGGAAAGAAAGTATTCTCTGTACACGTTTAACAATGTGTTGTTGAAACCGGACCGGCCAGTTGAACCGGTCCGACCGGGATTCGGTCCACCGACCGGTCCGGTTCACATAGTTCGCTCGGCTGACAGAGAACCGGCCGGTCGGACTGGTTGAACCGGTTTTCTAAGAAAAATTTTTTTTTTTTGAAAAAATCATTTTTAAGCTTGATCCGTCCTTTTTTTACCAAATTTGTCCGACCGGTGAACCGGTTCGGTGTCCGGTCCGGTTATGAAAACATTGCGTTTAACTAATTTGCTTAACACAGAAGTTATTAATGGTGTCTATGTAATGCAAGAAATAATTTGGTTTTTAATGGTGTAGCGGTGTCCGTGGCAAGTGTGGTGGGTGAAATCAAAGCGCTTAGCTACCTATGGGTGAAGAATAGATCTAGGATTATAGCGATGTCGTGTGAGGATTGGTATAGATTTAAAGTATAACTTAGCGGTTTGTTTGGTGTATCTTTGTTTCTTGGGCTTTGGTCTAGCATCTTGCTAGGTCCGTCTTTTTGTAATCGTTGTTTTTATATATTATTTGTATTTTGTTGGTCATTCAAAAAAACACACAGAAGGTATTAGTCCCTGCATTTCACCCCTTAGATGTCTAGGGTTTGAAACTGATTCCAACTAGTTTAACATGTAACAAAGAATTCAAGCACGGGTATTTTCAAACGTGATGACTGATGACCATGCGACTAAATGTCTAAATGCCTTCTCTTGTTTCCAACTTCCAACTCATAAGTATTTATAGGATTATCGACTGAAGAATTAAAGGGTCAATCAATTAAAATATAAAAGAAGATAATTGAAGCCGAAACTAAACCGAATAATGGGTTAATTAAAAAACAAAAGAAAATATAACTATAGATAATCGTAGCCGAATAGAACTTATTAATGCTATGTTACATCCGAGTAAAACAAGCACAGGGTTTTCACGAGTTGATATTGTCCGTATATGAGGCTCTCCTCGCTTCGATTGAATCCATTATGACGGATGGCTCCCCATGCATCACCACCCTTCCATCTTCCATATATACAGCACCATCTGCATACTCCAGTTCTTCTAAACGATGCGTTACCCATAATGCGGTCACGTCTTCAGAACCACTCAACGTGTTCTTCACAGCTTTAATCACCCCGATCTGAAAACAATAGCAGTAACAGTAACAGTAACAATAACAATAATAGTAATATATTATGGTAATATTAATAATAGTTGATACCTGGTCGGTTTCATCCAAGAACGTTGTGAGTTCATCTAGCAACAACACTTTACATTGTTCAACCAATGCACCAGCAATTGCAACCCTTTGTTTCTGACCTCCGCTAAGAGTTTGTACCGGTCTCTAACAACATTAACAACTCAAACATTAGACAGTTATTATTCTTTATGAAAGAAAAGACGTGTTAAAACTTAATATCATACCTGAAGATAATCATACATGCCCACGGCGGTTAATGCTTTTGCGACTCTCAGCTTTGTTTCATCATCCGTCAGGTTAAACCGTCCAAGACCAAATGCCACATCAGCTTCTACGGTAGGCATAACAACCTAATTTATGAACCTTAAAATCATGAATATGGTCCACATACATAAATACAATTCAGTAATGTCCCTAATTTTGTTAATCTATACTATCGTTAAAAGTGGCGGAAGGTTAATCAGGCATCATGTGGTGGCGTTGATAGCCGAAAGACAAGGGCACATGCACCAATCAGCCGGTGTCCCGATGATTGAATGTTATGTGTCTTATGTCCAAGGCTTGATTCAAAACTACTATCGAGCCGGGGGTCTCACCGGAAGCAGCCTCTCTATCCCTATGGGATAGAGGTAAGGCTGTCTACATCTTACCATCCTCAAACCCTACCATAGCATTGCTATTGGTGGGATATACTGAGTACGATGATGATGATGATGATGATGATATACTATTGACAAAATTTCCCATGAATGCATCTGCCTCACACGGCCACACACCATATACGTGAAGAGTAGGGGTGCACGAAAACGATATAACTGAACCGTAACCAAAATAGCCAAAATAATGGAACCAAAATAACCGATCACGATAAGAAACTGACGGTTTGGTTTTATGGTTTTTTTTTAAACCGAATTTTCGGTTCAGTTTCAGTTTTGCTAGAACCAAAATCCGAACCGAACTAACCAAGAAAGCAGATGTTAAACAATTTATAAGAAATTAATAAATGGTGTAGCCCAAAATTTTAGATCAAAATGTGTAATGGTCATTAAATTAATAAATAAAAAAATATTTATGCACCTAGTTTCAGGCCAAATTCATTATTTTGTGCCTCTTGTTTTTTAGGCCCAAAAATTTCAAGCTCAAATGGTAAAACCGAACCGAAATCATTGTGAAAACTGAAATAACAAAAAAAACCGATGTCAAATAATTTATAAGAAATTAACAGATGGTGTAACCCAAAAATAGGTCCAAACGTCTTGTAATTAATTAATTAATCATTAATCAACCCAGAAAAAAAAAAGATAGACCCAAAGTTTCAGCCCAGAGTCATTATTTTGTGTCATTCTTTTTTGGCTCTAAAATTTCAAGCCCAAATAATAAAACCATAACCGAACCGAAATCATTGTAAAAATCCTATTTTCTTTTCAGCCCAACATTTTCCTGCCCAAATGGTAAAACCAAAACCGAACCAAAATCATTTGGTTAAGTTTGAACCCATAACCGACTCATGCACACCCTTGGTAAACCCCCCCCCCCCCCCCCCCCCCATTACTTTCAAATGACACTCATATAGAAACTTCATCTGTGAATAACAGGATTAAAAAAACTAACTTGGTGATCTGGGTTCTGGAAGACATAACTTCTAGGTTTCCTCACATGCACGAAACCGTCTGTCGGGCTTAACAGACCCGCCAATATCTGCACACAAATTACCACATAAACAACTCAAACAACACGTAAGAGAACCCAATATACTTACAACATATCACATCAATAATCACATTTCAAAACATGCATCTGAAATAAACAATAATCCCAATTGTTCCCAAACATAAATCCCTAATTTTGTCAAATCAGCCATTACATCACTGATAAGTGATAACCATCAAAATTTGGATTAAAAAACGCGCCTCACGCATTACTAGGGCTGGCAATGGGTCGGGTTTAGGTCATCCCAACCGGACCCGTACCAACTATAAAAGCTTGTCCCATACCCGGCCCAAAACCCGTCAGGTATCTATCGGGTAATTACCCACGGATTTCAGGGATATTATTGGGTAAATTATATATCGCATATATTTAAAACAAACCGAGTGCATTATGTGATGTATATATACTCAAAATAAACCAGGTAGACTAAATACCGTATATACTTAAAATAAACTGGGTTGGCACTTGGTAGTAACTAGCTATATAACCGGCTACATATTATATATTTTTTTTATTTTAATTTTATTTATTGTAAGAAAGTTAATAATATACTTAGGGTTTCACAATGAAAGGGTTTCACAAATAAATGAGATGTTATAACCCGGTTTAAAAGCTATTTAGGTTTGGTGAAACCCATGACCCGCTTATATTTTTTTTTACAATAAAACTGTTTCTTAATTATAAATAATATATTTTTATATAGTTAGGGTTTGATGATAAAAGGATTTCACAAATAAATGAGATTTTATAACTCGGTTTAAAGGCTATCCGGGTTTGGTGAGACCCATGAACCGCTTATTTTTTTTACTATCAAATTTATTTTTAATTATAAATAATATATTTTTTTAAAAATTGGATATTAATAATTGTATATCCCTATTTTATAGAATTTTCATATCAAATATTTAGTGAGATTAATTTTTAATTTAATGAGATGTTATAGCCCGTTTAAGGGTTATCTGAGTTTGGTAAGAACCATACCCGTGAATTCGGGTCAAATGCATGAGAATCCACCGTTTACAAATAAAACAATCTGGTGGCTTGAGATAATGTAGGGGGCAAGATAGATTTTAAATGTTTTGTTTATCTATATCTATATCTATTCTATATCTATATCTATATTTATATCTATATCTATACTATATATAATATAGGAGTTAGGGACCTCTTAAATTTTAAGAGGTACCACTTTTGTTGCATATTGTAAAAGTAACAATGCATAGAATTTTAAGAATGTAGGGGTAAAATAGTCTTTGCTTATTCAAAAATAATATACAATAATGGTCCTTTAACTTCTAACAAGTTTTGTTAATATATTAAATAGTTACAAATTTCCCCCCTAATTATAAACCAACCACCCATGACTTTTTAATGGCCGTAACTTTTTCACACGTTAATATTTTTTCTAAAAAATTACACAATAAAAACGAGCATTTTATTCTCTTTAATTTGAGTATGATATTGCTATAGTTTATTAGTTTTTAAAAAACTAACATGTTACGTGATTATCAGTTATTACAGGCAACAGGTCGAGCAAGTTTGGCTAATAGTGTTGGAACAGGTTAATACAAAAAGGGTTAATTTAGTTCATGTAGGGATGGGTTTAGATCGATAGGGTTCATGTTAAAACAGGCTTCGGGTTAAAACGTCTTCGGGTCGGAATATGTCTGTCAAAATGGATTGGGTTAAAAAGTAGTTAATTTGAAATTAGTGTACATTTCATTGTTGCTTCTTGCTTGTCGCCACTGGTTACGCGTGTTCAAGCATTAGTTATGTGGATGACGTTGTTTATGCATACCGGGTTGCTCGCGTATAGGCATTATGTGGTGCGCTTCCTGACACCGATTAGACGTCCAATGCCACGTTAAATGCATACCATCGTCGGGTTACGCACGTACCGTTGCGAAGTTACAAATGTACTAACACCAGTTGCGTTTTGGCTAGTATATACTTAAAATAAATTAAGATAAAAGAAGAAAATCATGTCGGATGTATAATAGGGTAAACGGGTAAATGTTATAGAGTAATTGGGCCGGGTAAACAAGTCTATCACCAAATCCCAAACCCGCGAATATTTTTAAGTAATCCATCCCTATGGGTCAAAATTAGGGTTTGTCTATCTAGAAATTATGGTTGGTCTGATACCTTCAAAAGAGTTGATTTCCACAGCCATTAGGTCCAAGCAGCATCCAAAACTGGCCAGACGGTATCTTCAACGAACAATCCTTTATAATTGGAACCAATTTTCCCCTTTCATTCTTAATCGAGTAGCCTACAGTATTACTCTCAATTGCAAAATTGTCAGCACCAACAGCATTATAATTCCTGCAATCAAAACATGCCATGAAACCCAGTTGGCATTAATCGAATACTTGGTGAAAACAAGAGGTGAAGATAAGGTGGTCGACGAAATGCCGCAGTGAGATTAAAATTACCGGGTCGTTAGGTTGGAGTGGATAGGCGTGGAGGTGTAAAATGGAGCACCCAGGTTCATATTATTATCGTTTTACATCAACAACATAATGAACCATATTTGCTCTTTTCAATAGGATATAATCATTTTATAATTTGGTCCTTTGAGTTTCATTTCTTATATAAACTTTCTACTAAGCTAAAAACGTTAAGGTTTAGTTTTATAATTAAGAGTAAAGTGTCATTTTCGTTCTTGTGGTTTGGCAAATAATGCGAATTTAGTTCAAAAAGTTTATTTTTTGCATCCACGTTTCCCATTTTTTGCCAATTACATCCAAATCACTAACTCCGTTAAATTTAATCGTTAAGTCAGGAGTAGACGTGTCTTTCACTCTTTCTTTATTATAATACTTATTTCAGTGAATTGCGGTTTTCGTCCATGTGGTTTGTCCAAATCTGCGGTTTTAGTCCAATAGTTTCAAGTTTGCAATTTTCTTTCCTCTGGTTTCATTTCACTTGCAATTAAACCCGAATTCACTAAACTCGTTAAGCTGGTCGTTAAACCCATCAGTGTGCCATTACGTGAGGGACAGTTTTGGTCATTCTCTTTTTTTCCTTTTTCCCCAAATACGCTCAGCCCTTCACGTGAGGGGGCTTGCTAATGAGGACTGAGTTTTATTTGGGGAGAAAAATAACAAAACTGATAGTCACGTGAGAGGCACGAAGATGGGTTAACGACCTGATGTGGTGTAAAACCCACGTGTTTTCCTAATAGTTTTTATGTTATTTTGTGCTTAAACGTTAACGAATATCAATAGTTCTTGCGTGCATTTACATGTTTGTGTATGTGATAGGTCCCATGTTGAAGAGAGCGAGAAAACGAGTTAAATGGAGAAAGAATCAGTTATAACGGAGCTCGGATGAAGCCGGTACGCGCGTACGAAGATAAACGAGCTGGAAGTCGAAAAACGTCAGAAAATGGCATGGCCGAGCTACGTGACCAGGTCATACCATTCAAGCAGCATGTGGTGGATTCCAACATATCCCAAGGCTATCAAGAATAGCCAGAAATCATAAAAACGACTATTTTATCTTCTAGCGGGCTTTGTGGGCTTGTTTTAACATATTTTATATTAGGATAGGGGTGTTTAAACATATATATAAAGGGTTTATACCCTATGAACGATTTTTAATCATCTTTCCAGCCATCACATCTGCTAAAGTCAAAATACCAAGGAGAAGGAGCTTCCGGATCGGAGTTTCATCAACCGGGTGTCGGTTTTGCTTGTTTTAACGTTTGTGAGTTCGTTTTTGAGTTTTAGACTTTGAAACAAGTTCCAATCAGTTTGTAATGAATAGTTTGAGCTTAATTATCATTATTATCTACTGTTCATTCATCATGGTTGGCTAAATTTGTTTGAATCGCCTAGGTTTGATGTTTAACGGTTGATTTATCACTTTTCGGGTGCTGATTTCGTGTTTGATTGTTTAGTTATTGTAAAGTTCGTAATTTGTGATATTATTCCATGAACCTTGCTTCCATTAGATGTATTTTAGGTTGCATGAGCCCCGAGTAGTTGATTATTGCATGAATTTGTTTCGTGTAGTCGTTAATTGCTAGTTGTGTTGATTGATTGTGTTGATTGATTGTGGTAGACGTGTGCCATTAGGGTTTATGTTTCTTGAATCATTTAGGTCAGTAGGATCATCCTCTTTGAGTTGGACCAAAACCTTAGGGGTTAGCTTATCTCTCTGCTTTAGTTGATTTAGTTACCCGTTGCGAGACCACGTGCGGTTTTCTAGCTATCGACTAGGTTAGTTTGTAAGTTGAGTTATTTTATCCTTAATATTGAATTACCCATCTCTTCCTAGGTTTGTAATTAGATCGAGCCTTAGTGAGGATTGTGATTTTGATACGGACCATGTAATAAATCATTAGGGTACGTAAATAAACAACCGTAAATTAAAAGCTAAATAGACATTGTTAGGGTTTTCTGGTAAAACTGACCGTTGGGACCTAGTTGCCTTGATTACATCTATCTTAGTTCATCTTTAGACGCCGGTTTCAAAAACTTGTTAGCACCCGAGCCATCCTATATCCGTTAAGTCATCTTACCTAGGTGATTCGTTTTCTTATTATCATTAAATCCCGTTAAGTTTCCAGTTAGTTTCGTTAAGTTTCATCGTTAGTTAAGTTAAGTTAGTTACGTTAGTTTAGATATATAAGTTAAACAAATATATTATTTAGGCAGGACTTGAGTAGGGTTAGTAATCTGAGCCACCTCACGTGTCTTAGTGTTTGATACTCGGATTTCCTTAGTGTTTACTACATACGATCGGTACATTTGCCGGTTGTGTGAACTTAAGTTAGGATATTCCGTTTTAATTTAAAGCTTATTTGTGAGTTGTAGTTTTCTTAGATACATTTTCGCACATCACGACCAGACTTAACGAGGTTAATAAATTCGGATTTAATTGCAAGTGAAATGAAACTACAATGACAGAAATTGCAAACTTGAAACTATTGGACTAAAACGCAGATTTGAACAAACCGCAAGGACAAAAATCGCAGTTCATTGAAATAAGTATTATAATAAAGAAAGAGTGAAAAAACATGTTTATCCCTGACTTAACAATTGAATTTAACAGGGTTAGTGATTTGGATGTATTTGGTAAAAACTGGGAAACGGGATGGTCCATATGCAAAAAAATAAACTTTTTGGACCAAATTCGCATTATTTATCAAACCACAAGGACAAAAATGACACTTTACTCTATAACTAATGATCGCGAGTAGGGGGTGTGCAATGCTTGATTCGAACGGTTTAGGATAGAAACGACCTGGTTGAATACTAGTTCGATTAGGTTTTGACCCGATTCAATACCAAATTTACCAATACCAGATATTATTATTATATATATTAAAAACCAAAAGTCGGCGTTCTCACTAATATCACTGTTCATGGATTTGTGGCTTGCATTTTGACGCGTGTACAACTTCTTAATCTCACCCACTCTCACATATTCCACCGCTTCTTCTATACGTATTATTTTCACTCTTGATAGAGGCGGCGGATCACTACCGTCATCCTTGGTGAGGTTTTTCTCTACTTCATCCTAAATCAACGGTATACGACGATGTTCCAGTTTATTTGGAACCCTCGGTGGGGGTGTTTCAGTGCTCAGCTGGGCGGTGATTGCGTTTCGTAATTGTGCCTGTCTTTGTCTTTGTGGCACGTGCATTGCAACCGTCTGTGAAGGTTGTCTGGTGGCCGCGATCCATTGGTAAGGCATCTTCTATCGGTTATGCTTTGGAAGCCTTGGTGACAATTACCTTATGTGTGTTGCCGCCAGTTTGGTTGATAAGATGTTTATGATGATGTTAAATTTCATCACCTAACATGATTCGATTTGGTTATTAGGGTATATGATAACCCATATTTTGTTAATAGATTTGATACTGTGTATTTTAGGGGATTTGTACAGATAATG